>NW_025767029.1:936313-1124665 GCF_003918875.1 Haliotis rubra | reverse complement strand
GATCTAGTGTCATAAAGACAGGAGTGTCAGCATGGGTGGATCTAGTGTCATATAAAGACAGGAGAGTGTCAACATGGGTGGATCTAGTGTCATAAAGACAGGAGTGTAAGCATGGGTGGATCTAGTGTCATAAGGAGACAGGAGTCAGCATGGGTGGATCTAGTGTCATAAAGACAGGAGTGTAAGCATGGGCGGATATAGTGTCATCTTGAAGACAGGAGTGTCAGTATGGGCGGATCCAGTGTCATAAGACAGGAGTGTAAAGCATGGGTGGATCTAGTGTCATAAAGACAGGAGAATCAGGATGGGTGGATCTAGTGTCATAAAGACAGGAGTGTCAAGCATGGGTCCTAGATCTAGTGTCAGCATAAATGTCAGGACTGTATCAGCATGGGTGGATCTAGTGTCATATAAAGACAGGAGGAGGGTAAACATGGGTGGATCTAGTGTCATCTAGTGTCATAAAGACAGGACTGTCAGCATGCTAAGGTGGATCTAGTGTCATATAAAGACAGGAGGGTGTAAGCATGCCAGGTGGATCTAGTGTCATAAAGACAGGAGAATCGGTAGCATGGAGCGGATCTAGTGTCATAAAGACAGGAGTGTAAGCATGGGTGGATCTAGTGTCATAAAGACAGGAGTGTCAGCATGGGTGGATCTAGTGTCATATAAAAGACAGGAGGGTAAGCATGGGTGGATCTAGTGTCATAAAAGACAGGAGTGTAAGCATGGGGTGGATCTAGTGTCATAAAGACAGGAGAATCCAGTATGGAGTGGATCTAGTGTCATAAAGACAGGAGTGTAAGCATGGGTGGATCTAGTGTCATAAAAGACAGGACTGTCAGCATGGGTGGATCTAGTGTCATAAAGACAGGAGTGTAAGCATGGGTGGATCTAGTGTCATAAGGAAGACAGGAGTGTTAGCATGGGTGGATCTAGTGTCATAAAGACAGGAGTGTAAGCATGGGCGGATATAGTGTCATAAAGACAGGAGTGTCAGTATGGGCCGATCCAGTGTCATAAAGACAGGAGTGTAAGCATGGGTGGATCTAGTGTCATAAAGACAGGAGGGTAAACATGGGTGGATCTAGTGTCATAAAGACAGGAGGAGAATCAGGATGGGTGGATCTAGTGTCATAAAGACAGGAGTATCAGCATGGGTGGATCTAGTGTCATAAGAAGACATGGGTGGGAGTGTCAGTATGGGCGGATCTAGTGTCATAAAGACAGGAGAGGTAAGCATGGGTGGATCTAGTGTCATAAAGACAGGAGTGTTAGCATGGGTGGATCTAGTGTCAAAAAGACAGGAGTGTAAGCATGAGCGGATATAGTGTCATAAAGACAGGAGAATCAGTATGAGGCCCGATCAGTGTCATAAAGACAGGAGTGTAAGCATGGGTGGATCTAGTGTCATAAAGACAGGAGTGTCAGCATGGGTGGCTCTAGTGTCATAAATGACAGGAGGAGGGGTAAACATGGGTGGATCTAGTGTCATAAAGACAGGAGTGTAAGCATGGGTGGATCTAGTGTCACAAAGACAGACAGGAGAATCAGTATGAGCGGATCTAGTGTCATAAAGACAGGAGTGTAAGCATGGGCGGATATAGTGTCATAAAGACAGGAGTGTCAGTATGGGGCGGATCCAGTGTCATAAAAGACAGGAGTGTAAGCATGGGTGGATCTAGTGTCATAAAAGACAGGAGAGGTAAGCATGGGTGGATCTAGTGTCATAAAGACAGGAGTGTCAGCATGGGTGGATCTAGTGTCATAAAGACAGGAGTGTCAGTATGGGTGGATCTGAGTGTCATATAAAGACAGGAGGGAGGTAGCATGGGTGGATCTAGTGTCATATAAAGACAGGAGGGAGGTAAGCATGGGTGGATCTAGTGTCATAAAGACAGGAGAATCAGCACGAGGTGGATCTAGTGTCATAAAGACAGGAGTGTAAGCATGGAGTGGATCTAGTGTCATAAAGACAGGAGTGTCAGTATGGGCGGATCTAGTGTCATAAAGACAGGAGGGGTAAGCATGGGTGGATCTAGTGTCATAAAGACAGGAGTGTCAGCATGGGTGGATCTAGTGTCATAAAGACAGGAGTGTAAGCATGGGTGGATCTAGTGTCATAAAGACAGGAGCGTCAAGCATGGGTGGATCCAGTGTCATAAAGACAGGAGTGTCCCAGCATGGGTGGATCTAGTGTCATAAAGACAGGAGTGTCAGCATGGGTGGATCTAGTGTCATATAAAGACAGGAGGAGTAAGCATGGGTGGATCTAGTGTCATAAAGACAGGAGTGTAAGCATGGGTGGATCTAGTGTCATAAAGACAGGAGTGTCAGCATGGGCGGATCTAGTGTCATAAAGACAGGAGTGTAAGCATGGGCGGATATAGTGTCATAAAGACAGGAGTGTCAGTATGGGTGGATCAGTGTCATAAAGACAGGAGTGTCAGCATGGGTGGATCTAGTGTCATATAAGACAGGAGAATCAGGATGGGTGGATCTAGTGTCATAAAGACAGGAGTGTCAGCATGGGTGGATCTAGTGTCATAAAATACAGGACTGTCAGCATGGGTGGATCTAGTGTCATATAAAAGACAGGAGGGTAAACATGGGTGGATCTAGTGTCATAAAGACAGGACTGTCAGCACATAGCATGGGGTGGAACTAGTGTCATAAAGACAGGAGTGTAAGCATGGGTGGATCTAGTGTCATAAGGAGACAGGAGTGTAAGCATGGGTGGATCTAGTGTCATAAAGACAGAAGTGTAAGCATGGGCGGATATAGTGTCATAAAGACAGGAGTGTCAGTATGGGTGGATCTAGTGTCATAAAGACAGGAGGGTAAGCATGGATGGATCTAGTGTCATAAAGACAGGAGGTGTAAACATGGGTGGATCTAGTGTCATAAAGACAGGAGAATCAGTATGGAGGTGGATCTAGTGTCATAAAGAGACAGGAGTGTAAGCATGGGTGGATCTAGTGTCATAAAGACAGGACTGTCAGCATGGGTGGATCTAGTGTCATAAAGACAGGAGTGTAAGCATGGGTGGATCTAGTGTCATAAAGACAGGAGTGTAAAGCATGGGTGGATCTAGTGTCATAAAGACAGGAGTAAGCATGGGTGGATCTAGTGTCATAAAGACAGGAGTGTCCAGTATGGGTGCATGTAGGTGGATCCAGTGTCATAAAGACAGGAGGGTCAGCATGGGTGGATCTAGTGTCATAAAGACAGGAGTGTCAGCATGGGTGGATCTAGTGTCATAAAGACAGGAGTGTAAGCATGGGTGGATCTAGTGTCATAAAGACAGGACAGTATACAGCATGGGTGGATCTAGTGTCATAAAGACAGGAGTGTCAGCATGGGTGGATCTAGTGTCATAAAGACAGGAGTGTAAGCATGGGTGGATCTAGTGTCATAGTGGCAAAGACAGGAGTGTAAGCATGGGTGGATCTAGTGTCAAAGAAGGACAGGAGTGTAAGCATGGATGGGTGGATCTAGTGTCATAAAGACAGGAGTCCGTAAGTATGGGTGGATCTAGTGTCATAAAGACAGGAGTGTAAGCATGAGGTGGATCTAGTGTCATAAAGACAGGAGTGTCAGCATGGGTGGATCTAGTGTCATATAAGAGACAGGAGGGTAAGCATGGGTGGATCTAGTGTCATAAAAAGACAGGAGTGTAAGCATGGGTGGATCTAGTGTCATAAAAGACAGGAGAATCAGTATGGAGGCGGATCTAGTGTCATAAAGACAGGAGTGTAAGCATGGGTGGATCTAGTGTCATAAAGACAGGAGTGTCAGCATGGGTGGATCTAGTGTCATATAAAGACAGGAGGTAAGCATGGGTGGATCTAGTGTCATAAAGACAGGAGTGTCAGCATGGGTGGATCTGAGTGTCATAAAGATGGGTGGATCAGTATAGGTGGATCTAGTGTCATAAAGACAGGAGTGTCAGCATGGGTGGATCTAGTGTCATAAAGACAGGGAGTGTCAGCATGGGTGGATCTAGTGTCATATAAAAGACAGGAGGGTAAAGCATGGGGTGGATCTAGTGTCATAAAAGACAGGACTGTCAGCACAGGTGGATCTAGTGTCATAAAGACAGGAGTGTAAGCATGGGTGGATCTAGTGTCATAAAGACAGGAGTGTCAGCATGGGTGGATCTAGTGTCATAGGAGACAGGAGTGTAAGCATGGGTGGATATAGTGTCATAAAGACAGGAGTGTCAGTATGGGCGGATCCAGTGTCATAAAGACAGGAGGGTAAGCATGGGTGGATCTAGTGTCATAAAGACAGGAGGAGGTAAACATGGGTGGATCCAGTGTCATAAAGACAGGAGAATCAGGATGGGTGGATCTAGAGTCATAAGACAGGAGTGTCAGCATGGGTGGATCTAGTGTCATAAAGACAGGAGCGTAAGCATGGGTGGATCTAGTGTCATAAAAAAGACAGGACAGTCAGCATGGGTGGATCTAGTGTCATATAAAGACAGGAGGATGGGTAAACATGGGTGGATCTAGTGTCATAAAGACAGGAGAATCAGTATGAGCGGATCTAGTGTCATAAAGACAGGAGTGTAAGCATGGGTGGATCTAGTGTCATAAAGACAGGAGTGTCAGCATGGGTGGATCTAGTGTCATATAAAGACAGGAGGTGTAAGCATGGGTGGATCTAGTGTCATAAAGACAGGAGTGTAAGCATGGGTGGATCTAGTGTCACAAAGACAGGAGAATCAGTATGAGCGGATCTAGTGTCATAAAGACAGGAGTGTAAGCATGGGTGGATCTAGTGTCATAAGAAGACAGGAGTGTCAGCATGGGTGGATCTAGTGTCATAAAGACAGGAGTGTAAGCATGGGTGGATCTAGTGTCATAAAGACAGGAGTGTCAGTATGGGTGGATCTAGTGTCATAAAGACAGGAGGTGTAAGCATGGGCGGATATAGTGTCATAAAGACAGGAGTGTCAGTATGGGCCGATCCAGTGTCATAAAGACAGGAGGAGTAAGCATGGGTGGATCTAGTGTCATAAAGACAGGAGTGTAAGCATGGGTGGATCTAGTGTCATAAAGACAGGAGAATCAGGATGGGTGGATCTAGTGTCATAAAGACAGGAGTGTAAGCATGGGTGGATCTAGTGTCATAAAGACAGGAGTGTCAGTATGGGTGGATCTAGTGTCATAAAGACAGGAGTGTAAGCATGGGTGGATCTAGTGTCATAAAGACAGGAGTGTAAGCATGGGTGGATCTAGTGTCATAAAGACAGGAGTGTAAGCATGGGCGGATATAGTGTCATAAAGACAGGAGCGTCAGTATGGAGGCGGATCCAGTGTCATAAAGACAGGAGGGTAAGCATGGGTGGATCTAGTGTCATAAAGACAGGGAGGCATGGGTGGATCTAGTGTCATATAAAGACAGGAGTGTAAGCATGGGTGGATCTAGTGTCATAAAGACAGGACTGTCAGCATGGGTGGATCTAGTGTCATAAAGACAGGAGGATGGTAAGCATGGGTGGATCTAGTGTCATAAAGACAGGACTGTCAGCATGGGTGGATCTAGTGTCATATAAAGACAGGAGTGTAAGCATGGGTGGATCTAGTGTCATAAAAGACAGGAGTGTAAGCATGGGTGGATCTAGTGTCATAAAGACAGGAGTGTAAGCATGGGTGGATCTAGTGTCATAAAAGACAGGAGTGTCAGTATGAGGCGGATCTAGTGTCATAAAAGACAGGAGGGTAAGCATGGGTGGATCTAGTGTCATAAAGACAGGAGTGTAAGCATGGGTGGATCTCTAGTGTCATAAAAAGACAGGAGAATCAGTATGAGTGGATCTAGTGTCATAAAGACAGGAGTGTAAGCATGGGTGGATCTAGTGTCATAAAGACAGGACTGTCAGCACGGGTGGATCTAGTGTCATAAAGACAGGAGTGTAAGCATGGGTGGATCTAGTGTCATAAAGACAGGAGTGTTAGCATGGGTGGATCTAGTGTCATAAAGACAGGAGTGTAAGCATGGGTGGATATAGTGTCATAAAGACAGGAGTGTCAGTATGGGCCGATCCAGTGTCATAAAGACAGGAGGAGTAAGCATGGGTGGATCTAGTGTCATAAAGACAGGAGGGTAAAGCATGGGTGGATCTAGTGTCATAAAAGACAGGAGAATCAGGATGGGTGGATCTAGTGTCATAAAGACAGGAGTGTAAGCATGGGTGGATCTAGTGTCATAAAGACAGGAGTGTCAGTATGAGGCGGATCTAGTGTCATAAAGACAGGAGGGTAAGCATGGGTGGATCTAGTGTCATAAAGACAGGAGTGTTAGCATGGGTGGATCTAGTGTCAAAAAGACAGGAGTGTAAGCATGGGCGGATATAGTGTCATAAAGACAGGAGCGTCAGTATGGGCCGATCCAGTGTCATAAAGACAGGAGTGTAAGCATGGGTGGATCTAGTGTCATAAAGACAGGAGTGTAAGCATGGGTGGATCTAGTGTCATAAAGAAGGAGACAGGAGCGGATCTAGTGTCATAAGAGCAGGAAGTGTAAACATGGGTGGATCTAGTGTCATAAAGACAGGAGTGTCAGCATGGGTGGATCTAGTGTCACAAAGACAGGAGAATCAGTATGAGCGGATCTAGTGTCATAAAGACAGGAGTGTAAGCATGGGCGGATATAGTGTCATAAAGACAGGAGTGTCAGTATGGGCGGATCCAGTGTCATAAAGACAGGAGTGTAAGCATGGGTGGATCTAGTGTCATAAAGACAGGAGAATCAGGATGGGTGGATCTAGTGTCATAAAGACAGGAGTGTCAGCATGGGTGGATCTAGTGTCATAAATACAGGACTGTCAGCATGGGTGGATCTAGTGTCATATAAAGACAGGAGGGTAAACATGGGTGGATCTAGTGTCATAAAAGACAGGACTGTCAGCATGGGTGGAACTAGTGTCATAAAGACAGGAGTGTAAGCATGGGTGGATGTAGTGTCATAAAGACAGGAGTGTAAGCATGGGTGGATCTAGTGTCATAAAGACAGGAGTGTAAGCATGGGCGGATATAGTGTCATAAAGACAGGAGTGTCAGCATGGAGGTGGATCCAGTGTCATAAAGACAGGAGGTAAGCATGGTGGATCTAGTGTCATAAAGACAGGAGTAAACATGGGTGGATCCAGTGTCATAAAGACAGGAGAATCAGGATGGGTGGATCTAGAGTCATAAAGACAGGAGTGTCAGCATGGGTGGATCTAGTGTCATAAAGACAGGAGCGTAAGCATGGGTGGATCTAGTGTCATAAAGACAGGAAGGTAAGCATGGGTGGATCTAGTGTCATATAAAGACAGGAGGGTAAACATGGGTGGATCTAGTGTCATAAGAGACAGGAGAATCAGTATGAGCGGATCTAGTGTCATAAAGACAGGAGTGTAAGCATGGGTGGATCTAGTGTCATACAGACAGGAGTGTCAGCATGGGTGGCTCTAGTGTCATATAAAGACAGGAGGGGTAAACATGGGTGGATCTAGTGTCATAAAGACAGGAGTGTAAGTATTGGTGGATCTACTGTCATAAAGACAGGAGAATCAGTATGAGCGGATCTAGTGTCATAAAGACAGGAGTGTAAGCATGGGTGGATCTAGTGTCATAAAGACAGGAGTGTTAGCATGGGTGGATCTAGTGTCATAAAAGACAGGAGTGTAAGCATGGGTGGATATAGTGTCATAAAGACAGGAGTGTCAGTATGGGTGGATCTAGTGTCATAAAGACAGGAGTGTAAGCATGGGCGGATATAGTGTCATAAAGACAGGAGTGTCAGTATGGGCCGATCCAGTGTCATAAAGACAGGAGGGTAAGCATGGGTGGATCTAGTGTCATAAAGACAGGAGGGTGTAAACATGGGTGGATCTAGTGTCATAAAGACAGGAGAATCAGGATGGGTGGATCTAGTGTCATAAAGACAGGAGTGTAAGCATGGGTGGATCTAGTGTCATAAAGACAGGAGTGTCAGCATGGGTGGATCTAGTGTCATAAAGACAGGAGTGTAAGCATGGGTGGATCTAGTGTCATAAAGACAGGAGTGTAAAGCATGGGTGGATCTAGTGTCATAAAGACAGGAGGGTAAGCATGGGTGGATCTAGTGTCATAAAGACAGGAGCGTCAGCATGGGTGGATCCAGTGTCATAAAGACAGGAGGGTAAGCATGGGTGGATCTAGTGTCATAAAGACAGGAGGAAGTAAGCATGGGTGGATCTAGTGTCATAAAGACAGGAGAATCAGTATGAGGCGGATCTAGTGTCATAAAGACAGGAGTGTAAGCATGGAGTGGATCTAGTGTCATACAGACAGGAGTGTAAGCATGGGTGGATCTAGTGTCATATAAAAGACAGGAGGAGTAAACATGGGTGGATCTAGTGTCATAAAGACAGGAGTGTAAGCATGGGTGGATCTAGTGTCACAAAGACAGGAGAATCAGTATGAGCGGATCTAGTGTCATAAAGACAGGAGTGTAAGCATGGGTGGATATAGTGTCATAAAGACAGGAGTGTCAGTATGGGTGGATCCAGTGTCATAAAAAAGACAGGAGTGTAAGCATGGGTGGATCTAGTGTCATAAAGACAGGAGGGTAAACATGGGTGGATCTAGTGTCATAAAGACAGGAGTGTCAGCATGGGGTGGATCTAGTGTCATAAAGACAGGAGTGTCAGCATGGGTGGATCTAGTGTCATAAAGACAGGAGTGTCAGCATGGGTGGATCTAGTGTCATATAAAGACAGGAGTGTAAGCATGGGTGGATCTAGTGTCATAAAGAGACAGGACTGTCAGCATGGGTGGATCTAGTGTCATAAAGACAGGAGTGTAAGCATGGGTGGATCTAGTGTCATAAAAGACAGGAGTGTAAGCATGGGTGGATCTAGTGTCATAAAGACAGGAGTGTAAGCATGGGTGGATCTAGTGTCATAAAGACAGGAGTGTCAGCATGGGTGGATCTAGTGTCATAAAGACAGGAGTGTAAGCATGGGTGGATCTAGTGTCATATAAAGACAGGAGGGTAAACATGGGTGGATCTAGTGTCATAAAGACAGGAGAGTCAGCATGGGTGGATCTAGTGTCATAAAGACAGGAGTGTCAGCATGGGTGGATCTAGTGTCATAAAGACAGGACTGTAAGCATGGGTGGATCTAGTGTCATAAAGACAGGAGTGTAAGCATGGGTGGATCTAGTGTCATATAAAGACAGGAGGGTAAGCATGGGTGGATCTAGTGTCATAGAGACAGGAGAATCAGTATGAGTGGATCTAGTGTCATAAAGACAGGAGTGTAAGCATGGGTGGATCTAGTGTCATATCAAGACAGGAGTGTCAGCATGGGTGGATCTAGTGTCATAAAGACAGGAGGGTAAGCATGGGTGGATCTAGTGTCATAAAGACAGGAGTGTAAGCATGGGTGGATCTAGTGTCATAAAGACAGGAGAATCAGTATGAGTGGATCTAGTGTCATAAAGACAGGAGTGTAAGCATGGGTGGATCTAGTGTCATAAAGACAGGAGTGTCAGCATGGGTGGATCTAGTGTCATAAAGACAGGAGTGTAAGCATGGGTGGATCTAGTGTCATAAAGACAGGAGTGTAAGCATGGGTGGATCTAGTGTCATAAAGACAGGAGTGTAAGCATGGGTGGATCTAGTGTCATAAAGACAGGAGTGTCAGCATGGGTGGATCTAGTGTCATAAAGACAGGAGTGTAAGCATGGGTGGATCTAGTGTCATAAAGACAGGAGTGTAAGCATGGGTGGATCTAGTGTCAAAAAGACAGGAGTGTAAGCATGGGTGGATCTAGTGTCATAAAGAAGACAGGGTAGTAGCATGGAGGTGGATCTAGTGTCATAAAGACAGGAGTGTCAGCATGGGTGGATCTAGTGTCATAAAGACAGGAGTGTAAGCATGGGTGGATCTAGTGTCATAAAGACAGGAGTGTAAGCATGGGTGGATCTAGTGTCATAAAGACAGGAGGTGTAAGCATGGGTGGATCTAGTGTCATAAAAGACAGGAGTGTAAGCATGGGTGGATCTAGTGTCATAAAGACAGGACTGTAAGCATGGGTGGATCTAGTGTCATAAAGAGACAGGAGTGTCAGCATGGGTGGATCTAGTGTCATAAAGACAGGAGTGTAAGCATGGGTGGATCTAGTGTCATAAAGACAGGAGTGTAAGCATGGGTGGATCTAGTGTCATAAAGACAGGAGTGTCCAGCATGGGTGGATCTAGTGTCATAAAGACAGGAGGTAAGCATGGGTGGATCAGTAGTCATAAAGACAGGAGTGTCAGCATGGGTGGATCTAGTGTCATAAAGACAGGAGTGTAAGCATGGGTGGATCTAGTGTCATAAAGACAGGAGTGTAAGCATGGGTGGATCTAGTGTCATAAAAGACAGGAGTGTAAGCATGGGTGGATCTAGTGTCATAAAGACAGGAGTGTCAGCATGGGTGGATCTAGTGTCATAAAGACAGGAGGGTAAGCATGGGTGGATCTAGTGTCATAAAGACAGGAGTGTAAGCATGGGTGGATCTAGTGTCATAAAGACAGGAGGAATCAGCATGGGTGGATCTAGTGTCATAAAGACAGGAGTGTCAGCATGGGTGGATCTAGTGTCATAAAGACAGGACTGTCAGCATGGGTGGATCTAGTGTCATATATAAAGACAGGAGTGTAAGCATGGGTGGATCTAGTGTCATAAAGACAGGAGAAAGTACAGGATCTAGTGTCATACAAAGACATGGTCATAAGCATGGGTGGATCTAGTGTCATAAAGACAGGAGTGTAAGCATGGGTGGATCTAGTGTCATAAAGACAGGAGTGTCAGCATGGGTGGATCTAGTGTCATAAAGACAGGAGTGTAAGCATGGGTGGATCTAGTGTCATAAAGACAGGAGTGTAAGCATGGGTGGATCTAGTGTCATAAAGACAGGAGTGTCAGCATGGGCGGATCTAGTGTCATAAAGACAGGAGTGTAAGCATGGGTGGATCTAGTGTCATAAAGACAGGAGGGGTAAGCATGGGTGGATCTAGTGTCATAAAGACAGGAGGACGAGACTGGGGAGTAAGCATGGGTGGATCTAGTGTCATAAAGACAGGAGTGTCAGCATGGGTGGATCTAGTGTCATAAAGACAGGAGTGTCAGCATGGGTGGATCTAGTGTCATAAAGACAGGAGTGTAAGCATGGGTGGATCTAGTGTCATAAAGACAGGACAGTCAGCATGGGTGGATCTAGTGTCATATAAAGACAGGAGGTGTAAAGAAAGCATGGGTGGATCTAGTGTCATAAAGACAGGAGAATCAGCATGGAGTGGATCTAGTGTCATAAAGACAGGAGTGTAAGCATGGGTGGATCTAGTGTCATAAAAGACAGGAGGGAGTAAAGCATGGGTGGATCTAGTGTCATAAAGACAGGAGAATCAGGATGGGTGGATCTAGTGTCATAAAGACAGGAGTGTCAGCATGGGTGGATCTAGTGTCATAAATACAAGACAGGATCTGTCAGCATGGGTGGATCTAGTGTCATAAAGACAGGACTGTAAGCATGGGTGGATCTAGTGTCATAAAGACAGGACTGTCAGCATGGGTGGATCTAGTGTCATAAAGACAGGAGTGTAAGCATGGGTGGATCTAGTGTCATAAAGACAGGAGTGTAAGCATGGGTGGATCTAGTGTCATAAAGACAGGAGTGTAAGCATGGGCGGATATAGTGTCATAAAAGACAGGAGTGTCAGCATGGGTGGATCTAGTGTCATAAAGACAGGAGTGTAAGCATGGGTGGATCTAGTGTCATAAAGACAGGAGGTAAGCATGGGGTGGATCCAGTGTCATAAAGACAGGAGAATCAGGATGGGTGGATCTAGTGTCATAAAGACAGGAGTGTCAGCATGGGTGGATCTAGTGTCATAAAGACAGGAGAGGTAAGCATGGGTGGATCTAGTGTCATAAAGACAGGACAGTCAGTATGGGTGGATCTAGTGTCATATAAAAAGACAGGAGGGTAAAGCATGGGTGGATCTAGTGTCATAAAGACAGGAGAATCAGTATGAGGTGGATCTAGTGTCATAAAGACAGGAGTGTAAGCATGGGTGGATCTAGTGTCATAAAGACAGGAGTGTAAGCATGGGTGGATCTAGTGTCATATAAAAGACAGGATGGTAAGCATGGGTGGATCTAGTGTCATAAAGACAGGAGTGTAAGCATGGGTGGATCTAGTGTCACATAAAGACAGGAGAATCAGTATGGGCGGATCTAGTGTCATAAAGACAGGAGTGTAAGCATGGGTGGATCTAGTGTCATAAAGACAGGACTGTCAGCACAGGTGGATCTAGTGTCATAAAGACAGGAATTGTAAGCATGGGTGGATCTAGTGTCATAAAGACAAGAGGAGTGTAAACATGGGTGGATCTAGTGTCATAAAGACAGGGAGGGGTCAGCATGGGTGGATCTAGTGTCATAAAGACAGGAGTGTCAGCATGGGTGGATCTAGTGTCATAAAGACAGGAGTGTAAGCATGGGTGGATCTAGTGTCATAAAGACAGGAGAGTAAAGCATGGGTGGATCTAGTGTCATAAAGACAGGAGTGTAAGCATGGGTGGATCTAGTGTCATAAAGACAGGAGAATCAGCATGGGTGGATCTAGTGTCATAAAGACAGGAGTGTAAGCATGGGTGGATCTAGTGTCATAAAGACAGGAGTGTGTAGCATGGGTGGATCTAGTGTCATAAAGACAGGAGTGTAAGCATGGGTGGATCTAGTGTCATAAAGACAGGAGTGTCAGCATGGGTGGATCTAGTGTCATAAAGACAGGAGTGTCAGCATGGGTGGATCTAGTGTCATAAAGACAGGAGTGTCAGCATGAGGTGGATCTAGTGTCATAAAGACAGGAGACAGGAGTGTAAGCATGGGTGGATCTAGTGTCATAAAGACAGGAGTGTAAGCATGGGTGGATCTAGTGTCATAAAGACAGGAGTGTAAGCATGGGTGGATCTAGTGTCATAAAGACAGGAGTGTCAGCATGGGTGGATCTAGTGTCATAAAGACAGGAGGGTAAGCATGGGTGGATCTAGTGTCATAAAGACAGGAGTGTAAGCATGGGTGGATCTAGTGTCATAAAGACAGGAGAATCAGCATGGGTGGATCTAGTGTCATAAAGACAGGAGTGTAAGCATGGGTGGATCTAGTGTCATAAAGACAGGACTGTCAGCATGGGTGGATCTAGTGTCATAAAGACAGGAGGGTAAGCATGGGTGGATCTAGTGTCATAAAGACAGGAGTGTCAGCATGGGTGGATCTAGTGTCATAAAGACAGGAGTGTAAGCATGGGTGGATCTAGTGTCATATAAAAGACAGGAGTGTAAGCATGGGTGGATCTAGTGTCATAAAGACAGGAGTGTAAGCATGGGTGGATCTAGTGTCATAAAGACAGGAGTGTAAGTATGGGTGGATCCAGTGTCATAAAGACAGGAGTGTAAGCATGGGTGGATCTAGTGTCATAAAGACAGGAGGGTAAGCATGGGTGGATCTAGTGTCATAAAGACAGGAGAATCAGCATGGGTGGATCTAGTGTCATAAAGACAGGAGTGTAAGCATGGGTGGATCTAGTGTCATAAAGACAGGAGTGTCAGCATGGGTGGATCTAGTGTCATAAAGACAGGAGTGTAAGCATGGGTGGATCTAGTGTCATAGGTAAGCAGGAGTATAGCATGGGTGGATCTAGTGTCATAAAGACAGGAGTGTAAGCATGGGTGGATCTAGTGTCATAAAGACAGGAGTGTCAGCATGGGTGGATCTAGTGTCATAAAGACAGGAGTGTAAGCATGGGTGGATCTAGTGTCATAAAGACAGGAGGGGTAAGCATGGGTGGATCTAGTGTCATAAAGACAGGAGTGTAAGCATGGGTGGATCTAGTGTCATAAAGACAGGAGAATCAGTATGAGTGGATCTAGTGTCATAAAGACAGGAGTGTAAGCATGGGTGGATCTAGTGTCATAAAGACAGGACTGTCAGCATGGGTGGATCTAGTGTCATAAAGACAGGAGTGTAAGCATGGGTGGATCTAGTGTCATCAAAAAGACAGGAGTGTAAGCATGGGTGGATCTAGTGTCATAAAAGACAGGAGAATCAGTATGAGGTGGATCTAGTGTCATAAAGACAGGAGTGTAAGCATGGGTGGATCTAGTGTCATAAAGACAGGAGTGTCAGCATGGGTGGATCTAGTGTCATAAAGACAGGAGTGTAAGCATGGGTGGATCTAGTGTCATAAAGACAGGAGTGTCAGCATGGGTGGATCTAGTGTCATAAAGACAGGAGTGTAAGCATGGGTGGATCTAGTGTCATAAAGACAGGAGTGTAAGCATGGGTGGATCTAGTGTCATAAAGACAGGAGGGTAAGCATGGGTGGATCTAGTGTCATAAAGACAGGAGTGTAAGCATGGGTGGATCTAGTGTCATAAAGACAGGAGAATCAGGATGGGTGGATCTAGTGTCATAAAGACAGGAGTGTAAGCATGGGTGGATCTAGTGTCATAAAGACAGGAGTGTCAGTATGGGCGGATCTAGTGTCATAAAGACAGGAGTGTAAGCATGGGTGGATCTAGTGTCATAAAGACAGGAGTGTAAGCATGGGTGGATCTAGTGTCATAAAGACAGGAGTGTAAGCATGGGTGGATCTAGTGTCATAAAGACAGGTCTGTCAGTATGGGTGGATCCAGTGTCATAAAGACAGGAGGAGTAGCATGGGTGGATCTAGTGTCATTAAAGACAGGGTGTAAAGCATGGGTGGATCTAGTGTCATAAAGACAGGAGAATCAGTATGGGTGGATCTAGTGTCATAAAGACAGGAGTGTAAGCATGGGTGGATCTAGTGTCATAAAGACAGGAGTGTCAGCATGGGTGGATCTAGTGTCATATAAAGACAGGAGGTAAGTAAGCATGGGTGGATCTAGTGTCATAAAGACAGGAGTGTAAGCATGGGTGGATCTAGTGTCACAAAGACAGGAGAATCAGTATGGGTGGATCTAGTGTCATAAAGACAGGAGTGTAAGCATGGGTGGATCTAGTGTCATAAAGACAGGAGTGTCAGCATGGGCGGATCCAGTGTCATAAAGACAGGAGTGTAAGCATGGGTGGATCTAGTGTCATAAAGACAGGAGGGTAAGCATGGGTGGATCTAGTGTCATAAAGACAGGAGAATCAGTATGAGTGGATCTAGTGTCATAAAGACAGGACTGTCAGCATGGGTGGATCTAGTGTCATAAAAGACAGGAGTGTAAGCATGGGTGGATCTAGTGTCATAAAGACAGGAGAATCAGCATGGGTGGATCTAGTGTCATAAAGACAGGAGTGTCAGCATGGGTGGATCTAGTGTCATATAAAGACAGGAGGAGTAAACATGGGTGGATCTAGTGTCATAAAGACAGGACTGTCAGCATGGGTGGATCTAGTGTCATAAAGACAGGAGTGTAAGCATGGGTGGATCTAGTGTCATAAAGACAGGAGTGTAAGCATGGGTGGATCTAGTGTCATATAAAAGACAGGAGAGCTGTAAGCATGGGTGGATCTAGTGTCATAAAGACAGGAGAATCAGTATGGAGGGTGGATCTAGTGTCATAAAGACAGGAGTGTCAGCATGGGGTGGATCTAGTGTCATAAAGACAGGACTGTCAGCATGGTTGGATCTAGTGTCATAAAGACAGGAGTGTAAGCATGGGTGGATCTAGTGTCATAAGAAAGACAGGAGTGTAAGCATGGGTGGATCTAGTGTCATAAAGACAGGAGTGTAAGCATGGGTGGATCTAGTGTCATAAAGACAGGAGTGTCAGTATGGGTGGATCCAGTGTCATAAAGACAGGAGGGTAAGCATGGGTGGATCTAGTGTCATAAAGACAGGAGGGTAAACATGGGTGGATCTAGTGTCATAAAGACAGGAGAATCAGGATGGGTGGATCTAGTGTCATAAAGACAGGAGTGTCAGCATGGGTGGATCTAGTGTCATAAAGACAGGACTGTCAGCATGGGTGGATCTAGTGTCATAAAAAGACAGGAGGGTAAGCATGGAGGTGGATCTAGTGTCATAAAGACAGGAGAATCAGCATGAGTGGATCTAGTGTCATAAAGACAGGAGTGTAAGCATGGGTGGATCTAGTGTCATCTAAAAGACAGGAGGTAAAGCATGGGTGGATCTAGTGTCATAAAGACAGGAGTGTAAGCATGGGCGGATATAGTGTCATAAGACAAGACAGGAGTGTACAAGAGTATGTAAAGCATGGCCGATCCAGTGTCATAAAGACAGGAGTGTAAGCATGGGTGGATCTAGTGTCATAAAGACAGGAGGGTAAACATGGGTGGATCTAGTGTCATAAAAGACAGGGAGAATCAGGATGGGTGGATCTAGTGTCATAAAGACAGGAGTGTAAGCATGGGTGGATCTAGTGTCATAAAGACAGGAGTGTCAGTATTGGGTGGATCTAGTGTCATAAAGACAGGAGTGTAAGCATGGGTGGATCTAGTGTCATAAAGACAGGAGTGTAAGGATCTAGTGTCATAAAGACAGGAGTGGCATGGATCTAGTGTCATAAAGACAGGAGTGTAAGCATGGGTGGATCTAGTGTCATAAAGACAGGAGTGTCAGCATGGAGGCGGATCCTAGTGTCATAAAAGACAGGAGGGTAAGCATGGGTGGATCTAGTGTCATAGAAGGACAGGAGAATCAGTATGGGTGGATCTAGTGTCATAAAAGACAGGAGTGTAAGCATGGGTGGATCTAGTGTCATACAGACAGGAGTGTAAGCATGGGTGGATCTAGTGTCATATAAAAGACAGGATGGAAGGTAAACATGGGTGGATCTAGTGTCATAAAGACAGGAGTGTAAGCATGGGGTGGATCTAGTGTCATAAAAGACAGGAGAATCAGTATGAGCGGATCTAGTGTCATAAAGACAGGAGTGTAAGCATGGGTGGATCTAGTGTCATAAAGACAGGACTGTCAGGAGGTGGATCTAGTGTCATAAAGACAGGAGTGTAAGCATGGGTGGATCTAGTGTCATAAAGACAGGAGTGTAAGCATGGGTGGATCTAGTGTCATACAGGAAGACAGGAGTGTAAGCATGGGTGGATCTAGTGTCATAAAGACAGGAGTATGTCAGTATGGGTGGATCTAGTGTCATAAAGACAGGAGGTAAGCATGGGTGGATCTAGTGTCATAAAGACAGGAGGGTAAACATGGGTGGATCTAGTGTCATATATAAAGACAGGAGCATGGGTAATCTAGTGTCATAAAGACAGGGGGTGGATCTAGTGTCATAAAGACAGGAGAATCAGTAGCATGGGTGGATCTAGTGTCATAAAGACAGGAGTGTAAGCATGGGTGGATCTAGTGTCATATAAAGACAGGAGGGTAAGCATGGGTGGATCTAGTGTCATAAAGACAGGAGTGTAGCAGCATGGGTGGATCTAGTGTCATAAAGACAGGAGAATCAGCATGGTGGATCTAGTGTCATAAAGACAGGAGTGTAAGCATGGGTGGATCTAGTGTCATAAAGACAGGACTGTCAGCATGGGGTGGATCTAGTGTCATAAAAGACAGGAGTGTAAGCATGGGGTGGATCTAGTGTCATAAAGACAGGAGTGTAAGCATGGGTGGATCTAGTGTCATAAAGACAGGAGTGTAAGCATGGGTGGATCTAGTGTCATAAAGACAGGAGTGTCAGCATGGGTGGATCTAGTGTCATAAAAGACAGGAGTGTAAGCATGGGTGGATCTAGTGTCATAAAAAGACAGGAGTGTAAGCATGGGTGGATCTAGTGTCATAAAGACAGGAGTGTAAGCATGGGTGGATCTAGTGTCATAAAGACAGGAGTGTAAGCATGGGTGGATCTAGTGTCATAAAGACAGGAGTGTAAGCATGGGTGGATCTAGTGTCATAAAGAGACAGAGTGTCAGTATGGGCGGATCCAGTGTCATAAAGACAGGAGGGTAAGCATGGGTGGATCTAGTGTCATAAAGACAGGAGGTAAGCATGGGTGGATCTAGTGTCATAAAGACAGGAGAATCAGCATGGGTGGATCTAGTGTCATAAAGACAGGAGTGTCAGCATGGGTGGATCTAGTGTCATAAAGACAGACAGGACTGTCAGCATGGGTGGATCTAGTGTCATAAAGACAGGAGTGTAAGCATGGGTGGATCTAGTGTCATAAAGACAGGAGAATCAGTATGGAGTGGATCTAGTGTCATAAAGACAGGAGTGTAAGCATGGGTGGATCTAGTGTCATAAAAGACAGGAGGGTAAGCATGGGGTGGATCTAGTGTCATAAAGACAGGAGTGTAAGCATGGGTGGATCTAGTGTCATAAAGACAGGAGTGTAAGCATGGGTGGATCTAGTGTCATAAAGACAGGAGTGTAAGCATGGGTGGATCTAGTGTCATAAAGACAGGAGTGTAAGCATGGGTGGATCTAGTGTCATAAAGACAGGAGAATCAGTATGGGTGGATCTAGTGTCATAAAGACAGGAGTGTCAGCATGGGTGGATCTAGTGTCATAAAGACAAAGACAGGAGTGTCAGTATGGGTGGATCTAGTGTCATAAAGACAGGAGTGTAAGCATGGGTGGATCTAGTGTCATAAAGACAGGAGTGTAAGCATGGGTGGATCTAGTGTCATAAAGACAGGAGTGTAAGCATGGGTGGATCTAGTGTCATAAAAGACAGGAGTGTCAGCATGGTGGATCCAGTGTCATAAAGACAGGAGGAGTAAGCATGGGTGGATCTAGTGTCATAAAGACAGGAGGAGTGTAAGCATGGGTGGATCTAGTGTCATAAAGACAGGAGTGTAAGCATGGGTGGATCTAGTGTCATATAAAGACAGGAGTGGATCAGTATAAAGGCGGATCTAGTGTCATAAAGACAGAAGTGTAAGCATGGGTGGATCTAGTGTCATAAAGACAGGACTGTCAGCATGGGTGGATCTAGTGTCATAAAGACAGGAGTGTAAGCATGGGTGGATCTAGTGTCATAAAGACAGGAGTGTAAGCATGGGTGGATCTAGTGTCATATCATAAAGACAGGAGTGTAAGCATGGGTGGATCTAGTGTCATAAAAGACAGGAAGTGTCAGCATGGGCGGATCTAGTGTCATAAAGACAGGAGTGTAAGCATGGGTGGATCTAGTGTCATAAAGACAGGAGTGTCAGCATGGAGTGGATCTAGTGTCAGGAAGACAGGAGCTTAAAGCATGGGTGGATCTAGTGTCATAAAGACAGGAGAATAAGCATGGGTGGATCTAGTGTCATAAAAGACAGGAGTGTCAGCATGGGTGGATCTAGTGTCATAAAGACAGGAGTGTAAGCATGGGTGGATCTAGTGTCATAAAGACAGGAGTGTCAGCATGGGTGGATCTAGTGTCATAAAGACAGGAGTAGTCAGTAGGTGGATCTAGTGTCACATAAAGACAGGAGTGTAAGCATGGGTGGATCTAGTGTCATAAAGACAGGAGGAGATCTAGTAAGCATGGGTGGATCTAGTGTCATAAAGACAGGAGTGTAAGCATGGGTGGATCTAGTGTCATAAAGACAGGAGTGTCAGCATGGAGGTGGATCTAGTGTCATAAAGACAGGAGTGTCAGCATGGGTGGATCTAGTGTCATAAAGACAGGAGTGTCAGCATGGTGGATCTAGTGTCATAAAGACAGGAGTGTAAGCATGGGTGGATCTAGTGTCATAAAGACAGGGAGTGTAAGCATGGGTGGATCTAGTGTCATAAAGACAGGAGTGTAAGCATGGGTGGATCTAGTGTCATAAAGACAGGAGTGTAAGCATGGGTGGATCTAGTGTCATAAAGACAGGAGGGTAAGCATGGGTGGATCTAGTGTCATAAAGACAGGACTGTCAGCATGGGTGGATCTAGTGTCATAAAGACAGGAGTGTAAGCATGGGTGGATCTAGTGTCATAAAGACAGGAGTGTAAGCATGGGTGGATCTAGTGTCATAAAGACAGGAGTGTAAGCATGGGTGGATCTAGTGTCATAAAGACAGGAGTGTCAGTATGGGTGGATCCAGTGTCATAAAGACAGGAGTGTCAGCATGGGTGGATCTAGTGTCATAAAGACAGGAGTGTCAGCATGGGTGGATCTAGTGTCATAAAGACAGGAGAATCAGTATGGGTGGATCTAGTGTCATAAAGACAGGAGTGTCAGCATGGGTGGATCTAGTGTCATAAAGACAGGAGTGTCAGCATGGGTGGATCTAGTGTCATAAAGACAGGAGTGTCAGCATGGGTGGATCTAGTGTCATAAAGACAGGAGTGTCAGCATGGGTGGATCTAGTGTCATAAAGACAGGAGTGTAAGCATGGGTGGATCTAGTGTCATACTAAAGACAGGAGGGTAAGCATGGGTGGATCTAGTGTCATAAAGACAGGAGTGTAAGCATGGGTGGATCTAGTGTCATAGAAGACATGGGTGGATCTAGTGTCAGTATAGATCTAGTGTCAGAAAGATGGGTGGATCTAGTGTCATAAAGACAGGAGTGTAAGCATGGGTGGATCTAGTGTCATAAAGACAGGAGTGTCAGCATGGGTGGATCTAGTGTCATAAAGACAGGAGTGTCAGTATGGGCGGATCCAGTGTCATAAAGACAGGAGAATCAGTATGGGCGGATCTAGTGTCATAAAGACAGGAGTGTCGGTATGGGCGGATCTAGTGTCATAAAGACAGGAGTGTCAGTATGGGCGGATCCAGTGTCATAAAGACAGGAGAATCAGTATGGGCGGAAGTAGTGTCATAAAGACAGGAGGGTCAGTATGGGTGGATCCAGTGTCATAAAGACAGGAGAATCAGTATTGGTGGATCTAGTTCCATAAAGACCGGAGTGTCAGCATGGGTGGATCTAGTGCCATAAAGACAGGAGCGTCAGCTTGGGTAGGTCCATTGCCACAGACTGACCTACTCCACACGATTTTCTGGATGTTGTAGGAGTGTTGCTAGACTTATGATAGCCGTGGTAAACGACTCCTGGTACTATCGTAGATGTCACGATTTGTTTTAATCAATGGTCCTTTGGTCAGCACACTACACTGTGGAGGTCGTTTAATCAGCTGTATTCAACATCGGTGTAACAACCCTCACGACCACGGATCGTGTCTTGAACAGGTTCGTAAGTCGGAATGCGTTTATCGGAAATTCAGTTGTCTCCATTCCTGATGGTGCTTTCACATGGTGTAGCCGCGCCTTTAAAAATAACTCGGTCTCGCGGGCTGCACCACATTCTGCAGCCGGGTTACGTCTGTACACAACTCATAAACACAGCTACCCTCAATCAAATATGAAATCATTTCTCTGTAATATACATTTAACTTTTATTCTGTAGTCGTTCAACTAAAGAAACAAGGATACAATGGTTTACGTATGCGTCTTTTGACAAGTTCGTTTCTGGGCTGCTTCACTTCAGCACAAGGTTGGCTTCCTTTGGGAATAGCTGGGGTAAATTGTGTCCATAGACAACACAACAGTTTATTCCATATGTAGCAGGGGTAAATTGTGTCCATAGACAACACAACAGTTTCTTCTATGTGTAGCAGGGGTAAATTGTGTCCATAGTCAACACAACAGTTTATTCCAGGTGTAGCAGGGGTAAATTGTGTCCATAGACAACACAACAGTTTATTCTATGTGTAGCACGGGTAAATTGTGTCCATAGACAACACAACAGTTTATTCTATGTGTAGCAGGGGTAAATTGTGTCCATAGACAACACAACAGTTTATTCTATGTGTAGCTGGGGTAAATTGTGTCCATAGACAACACAACAGTTTATTCTATGTGTAGCAGGGGTAAATTGTGTCCATAGACAACACAACAGTTTATTCTATGTGTAGCAGGGGTAAATTGTGTCCATAGACAACACAACAGTTTATTCTATGTGTAGCTGGGGTAAATTGTGTCCATAGACAACACAACAGTTTATTCCATTTGTAGCAGGCGTAAATTGAGTCCATAGACAACACAACAGTTTATTCCATTTGTAGCAGGAGTAAATTGTGTCCATAGACAACACAACAGTTTATTCCATTTGTAGCAGGGGTAAATTGTGTCCATAGACAACACAACAGTTTATTCCATGTGTAGCAGGGGTAAATTGTGTCCATAGACAACACAACAGTTTATTCTATGTGTAGCAGGGGTAAATTGTGTCCATAGACAACACAACAGTTTATTCTATGTGTAGCTGGGGTAAATTGTGTCCATAGTCAACACAACAGTTTATTCTATGTGTAGCAGGGGTAAATTGTGTCCATAGACAACACAACAGTTTATTCTATGTGTAGCAGGGGTAAATTGTGTCCATAGACAACACAACAGTTTATTCCATGTGTAGCAGGGGTAAATTAATCCATAGACAACACAACCATGTGTAGCAACACATAGACAACACAACAGTTTATTCTATGTGTAGCAGGGGTAAATTGTGTCCATAGACAACACAACAGTTTATTCCATTTGTAGCAGGGTAAATTGTGTCCATAGACAACACAACAGTTTATTCTATGTGTAGCTGGGGTAAATTGTGTCCATAGACAACACAACAGTTTATTCCATTTGTAGCAGGGGTAAATTGTGTCCATAGACAACACAACAGTTTATTCCATTTGTAGCAGGGGTAAATTGTGTCCATAGACAACACAACAGTTTATTCTATGTGTAGCTGGGGTAAATTGTGTCCATAGATCAACACAACAGTTTATTCCATTTGTAGCAGGGGTAAATTGTGTCCATAGACAACACAACAGTTTATTCTATGTGTAGCAGGAGTAAATTGTGTCCATAGACAACACAACAGTTTATTCCATTTGTAGCAGCAGTAAATTGTGTCCATAGACAACACAACAGTTTATTCCATTTGTAGCAGGGGTAAATTGTGTCCATAGACAACACAACAGTTTATTCTATGTGTAGTAGGGGTAAATTGTGTCTATAGACAACACAACAGTTTATTCCATGTGTAGCAGGGGTAAATTGTGTCCATAGACAACACAACAGTTTATTCTATGTGTAGCAGGGGTAAATTGTATCTCTGATCAGCACAACAGTTTATTCCATGTGTAGCAGGGGTAAATTGTGTCCATAGACAACACAACAGTTTATTCCATGTTTAGCAGGGGTAAATTGTGTCCATAGACAACACAACAGTTTATTCCATGTGTAGCAGGGGTAAATTGTATCTCTGACCAGCACAACAGTTTATCCCATGTGTAGCAGGGGTAAATTGTGTCCATACACAACACAACAGTTTATTCCATTTGTAGCAGGGGTAAATTGTATCCATAGACAACACAACAGTTTATTCCATGTGTAAACGTGGTAAATTGTGTCAATAGACAACACAACAGTTTGAGTAGCGGGGGTAGATTGTGTCGATAAACAACACAACAGTTTATTCCATTTGTAGCAGGGGTAAATTGTGTCCATAGACAACACAATAGTTTATTCCATTTGTAGCAGGGGTAAATTGTGTCCATAGACTACGCAAAAGTTTATTCCATGTGTAGGACGGGTAAATTGTGACCATGGACAACACAACAGTTCATTCCATGTGTAGCAGGTGTAAATTGTGTCCATGAACAACACAAAAGTTTATTCCATGTGTAGCAGGGGTAAATTGTGTCCATGTTGCACTCAATGTGTAGCAGGGGTAAATTGTGTCCATACACAGCACAACAGTTTATTCCATGTGTAGCAGGGGTAAATTGTGTCCATGCTGCACTCAATGTGTAGCAGGGGTAAATTGTGTCCGTACACAGCACAACAGTTTATTCCATGTGTAGCAGGGGTAAATTGTGTCCATGGACAACACCACAGTTTATTACATGTGTAGCAGGCGTAAATTGTGTCCATAGACAACACAACAGTTTATTCCATGTGTAGCAGGGGTAAATTGTGTCCATGGACAACACACCAGATCATTAAGTAATCTACTCTCTAGCAAAGGAAGGGGTTTTGAGATATACATGCTAATACCAAGTATCAGAACAAAGATGAATGGCTACGACCAGATCATACTGTAAGTATGTCTGCAGCACCAACCATATAGCTTGCTTCATCCTTTGTTCGTCAACTATGTTCAGGGTGCAACACACTGGGCGTTTCGGGGCTTTTAGCATATACATAATTTTGTCTTAACAACCTCTGTCTGTTCAAGATTACAACATTCTAAGCCACAGTAAAGCTTCCAAAAGTCTTAAGGTCAAAATATGGAGGATATTTCCAAGCGGGACGTCAGTGACAAAACTGATGTCCGAAGATATGTTGACTAGTGCCTTATGTTCACATGTCTTTTTAGGTGAACAACTGACTTGCCTTTGCATGTGTTTGTGACATGTTGACAATCCCTACACCTATTGCTCTCTGAATACCCCTTCATGGCCACTGTGTTTGTGACATGTTGATAATCCCTACACCTATTGCTCTCTGAATACCCCTTCATGGCCACTGTGTTTGTGACATGTTGATAATCCCTACACCCTATTGCTCTCTGAATACCCCTTCATGGCCACTGTGTTTGTGACATGTTGATAATCCCTACACCTATTGCTCTCTGAATACCCCTTCATGGCCACTGTGTTTGTGACATGTTGATAATCCCTACACCTATTGCTCTCTGAATACCCCTTCATGGCCACTGTGTTTGTGACATGTTGATAATCCCTACACCTATTGCTCTCTGAATATGGCCACTGTGTTTGTGACATGTTGATAATCCCACCCTTCATGGCCACTGTGTTTGTGACATTTTGACAATCCCTACACCTATTGCTCTCTGAATACCCCTTCATGCCCACTGTGTTTGTGACATGTTGACAATCCCTACACCTATTGCTCTCTGAATACCCCTTCGTGGCCACTGTGTTTGTGACATGTTGATAATCCCTACACCTATTGCTCTCTGAATACCCCTTCATGCCCACTGTGTTTGTGACATGTTGACAATCCCTACACCTATTGCTCTCTGAATACCCCTTCATGCCCACGGTGTGTGTGACATGTTGACAATCCCTACACCTATTGCTCTCTGAATACCCCTTCATGGCCACTGTGTTTGTGACATGTTGACAATCCCTACACCTATTGCTCTCTGAATACCCCTTCATGGCCACAGTGTTTGTGACATGTTGACAATCCCTACACCTATTGCTCTCTGAATACCCCTTCATGGCCACTGTGTTTGTGACATGTTGACAATCCCTACACCTATTGCTCTCTGAATACCCCTTCATGGCCACGGTGCCATCCCCTGCAACGATTACACTGTGAACGTAACTATACAGCCATTATGTTAATTGTTGCTAACAGAACCGTGATATCACGCGACAGCTGCATTGTCAATACTGGCTTCTAACCGATCCTGTCGGCGATTTTCTGTCGCAGTGGTCGCCGTGCACGGAGAGTCATGTTCCAACTCCAACGACTGCAGCGTCACCCAGTGCGCCAGTGGAGCTAGTCTCGCCTGTATAGGCGGCACATGCACATGCACAAGCTTGTGCTCCGCAGAACCCGATCTCTGTAAGTATTGTTTTCACATTTTGGAATAATACCATTTTCACATTCCGAACCTCCTCCTCCTCCTCCTCCTCCTCCTGATCATCATCATCATCATCATCATCATCATCATCATCATCATTATCATTTGAAGATTAAAAAAAATAAATGCAGCAGCTAGGGTTCGGGTGATCCTGCAATAGATTAATCTGATCATCAGTTAGGGGTCCTTGCCCCCGTCACGCTTCTCCCGGAAGCGTTGTTCAGTTGAACCAGCCACAATCTTTCAAAGAATGTAAAGACTCCCGGATACCGCGGCCTTCTGCATGAACCAGTGTGTTCGAAGGACTGACAGTGTACTCCTGGCAGCAAACATGAATTCTCACCAAATGTCAGTTCACAGACAAAGAAATGCCAAACCTAAGGAACCGAGAATTGTAAGAATGGGACGACTTAGTACTTGAGATGCAAGCGTGGCCCGCAATGTTTCTCTCGAATCTGGCCTATCAAATATTGTGCCAAAAGGGACATTCAGTGATACAGACAATGACATTGGTTATTCTTGGCTTCGATACATCTGAGGCTGTATACGGGCCCACTCCAGAGAATATAATAATTGTAATTTCCTCGAGGCCCTCTACATGTTCTGGGTCGTACCATGGGTGGGCCGCTGAGGCAAACCCACAAGCAGGACGAAGGCGGTGTAAAAAGGTTTGATTAAGATACTGTGTCTGTGCCACCGCCGGGCATCCACTTCATTACATAATCTACATTTCATATTTACATTTTGACATAAAATGGCACATTGGCAGTTTCGAGTGGGAAGTGACTGGTCCTAAGCAGCAAAGAGAAAGCTCTCTGTTTCACTTTACAGGCCAGCCAACTTTACCCGGCAGGATTGCTTTTCTTTTCAACACATTGCACATAAACCTGATGCTGCTGTCGTTCAGATAGACGTCCTTTTTGTAACCTGAGTCTGGGCAGGTTTGATTTGGCATTTCGCTTGGCTGACATTCACTTCTATACCTGCAGTACAGGATTATCAACAAGATCAGCTTTGGCATTGAGACAATGTCCAGCATTCGTGGGTTTTTTGGTGGAATGTTTGCTACAAACACTGCCCTCCCGGTCTAACTGATCGGTATATCGATGGAGGGAATAACGAGGGTAATGGCATGTATTGTCCACATCAGTCTTTGTGTGAGGGTACCAATGTTGGCTTTTCCCACCCACAACACCAAAAGAACATGGAGAGGCACAGCACGAGTAGTTGTGGCTTTGACTTCAGTGCAAGCATTCATCACTGAACTCCAGGTTATTAGTATTGTAATTCCTCGAAGCTATTTGTGTGATTTCAGATTTAAATAAAACTTTTGTAAATGCGTTTATGTATATCGTGCGTATTTGTGAGTATAAAGCAGTGATATGATAAACCTTAACACAGTATTGTTTTGGATACACTTGAGAGGTTCACATCCTGATGACATAATCAACTAGATATTTATAGCCAGATGCAGAAACCAGATGGATTGCCGTAACGGTTACAACAACGGCCAGATATCATGCACGTGCAAGCCTCTCTCTGGCCTCCACTGTAATGACTCCCGCGTTACTGGCTACCCCTCGTAAGTATACAACCTCCACTGTATTGCCGGAGAATGTCACTGTGGCTACCCGTCGTAAGTAAACAATCTCTTCTGTATTGACGGACAATGTCACTGTAGCTACCCATCGTAAGTATACAACCTCCACTGTACTGACTCCCGCGTTACTGGCTACCCCTCGTAAGTATACAACCTCCACTGTATTGACGGGCAATGTCACTGTGGCTACCCCTCGTAAGTATACAACCTCCACTGTATTGACGGAGAATGTCACTGTGGCTACCCCTCGTAAGTATATAATCTCTTCTGTATTGACGGACAATGTCACTGTGGCTACCCATCGTAAGTATACAACCATGGAAGTAAATGTCCCTCGAGAATATCTGTGTACCGCTCACTGTTCATATTCCCTTCAAATACACCGAGGGGCTTTGCCCTAACACAGATATGCCACCCCACACGTTAAATTTCGGACTGTACTTGGGGCGCTGATACAAAGGTTTTTCAGTTTGTTTGGTCCAGAATGTCAGTGTATTAGGAAACAGCCACACAGAACTTTCACCTGAGAAAATCACATTGTCCCAGTTAAAATTTCTATGCTGTAAGCACCAGTTCAACCTTCGCTCCTTTTGTTCATTTTTCATGATCGGTGATGGAATTCCTCGACTTTTCTGCCAACCCATTGCATGCAGCTCAGATTTAATTGTCTCCTTACAGACAGCCACAGTTCCTCTATCAATCATTTCCAGCCTTAAGTTTTCTAAACTTCTTCGTTTGTTTTTAGAAACAAGAATACCAAGCCGCCCCCTGTCACCGACAGTCAAATTTCTGGGTCTACCTGCGCCTCCCTGGTGCTCACTGCCATATCCACTTGCAATATTTTTCAAAACACGATAAACAGTGGACAAGGGGATACCTGTTCTACTTGAAATCACTTAAGCTGATATGATGTCCTTGTTATAACACTCTAAAATCAACTTCCTCTTCTCTAAATCATTCATGCTGAGGATCACTGAAAACGTCGTCTTCTAGCAAGTGAACAAATGGGGGATAACTCTTGAATGAAACCAAGCACTTGATAGCTGGTCAAAGTTGTTTATACTAGAAATCCAATTAAACATATTCCTAAAATTCTCAATTATTTCTTGTCATACTATATATACAATCTCCACTGTATTGAAGGAGAATGTCACTGTGGCAGACCATCGTAAGTATACAACCTCCACATTTGTTGAGGGCCAAAGATTGCAGTTCCACTTATTCACCCTCCACCTGTGTCAAGGTCCACACGTAATACACTGTTCTACACCCTCTACATATGTCAAGGTCCACAGTTAAGTGCACTTTTCTACACTGTTCTACACCCTCCAAGTGTGTCAAGGTCCACACTAAGTATACTTTTCTACACCCTCCAAGTGTGTCAAGGTCCACACTAAGTACACTGTTCTACACCCTCCACGTGTGTCAAGGTCCAGACTTAAGCACACTGTTCTACACCCTCCACATGTGTCAATGTCCACACTAAGTACACTGTTTAACACCCTCCACATGTGTCAAGGTCCACACTAAGTACACTGTCCTACCCCTTCCACATGTGTCAAGGTCCACAATAAGCACACTGTTCTACACCCTCCACGTGTGTCAAGGACAACACTAAGTACACTGTTCTACTCCCTCCACATGTGTCAAGGTCCACACTAAGTACACTGTTCTACACCCTCCACACGTGTCAAGGACAACACTAAGTACACTGTTCTACACCCTCCACATGTGTCAAGGTCCACACTAAGTACACTGTCCTACCCCTTCCACATGTGTCAAGGTCCACAATAAGTATACTCTTCTACACCCTCCACATTTGTCAAGGTCCACACTAAGAGCACTGTTCTACACCCTCCACACGTGTCAAGGACAACACTAAGTACACTGTTTTACACCCTCCACATGTGTCAAGGTCCACATTAAGTACACTGTTCTACCCCTTCCACATGTGTCAAGGACCCCACTAAGTACACTCTTCTACCCCTTCCACATGTGTCAAAGTCAAAACATAAGCACACTGTTCTACACCCTCCACATGTGTCAAGGGCCACACTAAGTATACTCTTCTACCCCTTCCACATGTGTCAAAGTCCACACATAAGCACACTGTTTTACACCCTCCGCATGTGTCAATGTCCACACTAAGCACACTGTTCTACCCCTTCATTATGTGTCAAGGTCCACACTAAGCACATTGTTCTACACCCTCCACATGTGTCAATGTCCACACTAAGCACACTGTTTTACACCCTCCACATTTGTCAAGGTCCACACTAAGCACACTGTTCTACCACTTCCACATGTGTCAAGGTCCACACTAAGTGCACTGTTCTACCACTTCCACATACGTCAAGTTCCACACTTAAGCACTCTGTTCTACA
The DNA here is from genome assembly GCF_003918875.1 of Haliotis rubra. Taxonomy (NCBI): domain Eukaryota; kingdom Metazoa; phylum Mollusca; class Gastropoda; order Lepetellida; family Haliotidae; genus Haliotis; species Haliotis rubra. The sequence goes on along the minus strand of NW_025767029.1, from coordinate 1,095,104 downwards.
CCCTCCACATCTGTTAAGGTCCTCACTAAGTGCACTGTTCAACATCCTCCACATGTGTCAAGGTCCACACTCAGCACACTGTTCTACCACTTCCACATATGTCAAGGTCCACACTAAGTACACTCTTCTACCCCTTCCACATGTGTCAAAGTCCACACATAAGCACACTGTTCTACACCCTCCACATGTGTCAATGTCCACGCTAAGCACTCTGTTCTACACCCTCCACATGTGTCAAGGTCCTCACTAAGTGCGCTGTTCCACACCCTCCACATGTGTCAAGGTCATCACTAAGCACACTGATCTACACCCTCCGCATGTGTCAAGGTCAACACTAAGTACACTGTTTTACACCCTCCGCATGTGTCAAGGTCAACACTAAGCACACTGTTCTACCCCTTCCACATGTGTCAAGGTCCACACTAAGCACACTGTTCTACACCCTCCACATGTGTCAATGTCCACGCTAAGCACTCTGTTCTACACCCTCCACATGTGTCAAGGTCCTCACTAAGTGCGCTGTTCCACACCCTCCACATGTGTCAAGGTCATCACTAAGCACACTGATCTACACCCTCCGCATGTGTCAAGGTCCACACTTAAGGACACTGTTCTACACCCTCCACGTGTGTCAAGGTCCACACTAAGTCCACTGTTTTATACTCTCCACATGTGTCAAGGTCCACATTTAAGCACACTGTTTAACACCCTCCACTTGTGTCAAGGTCCACACTAAGTCCACTGTTTTACACTCTCCACATATGTCAAGGTCCACATTTAAGCACACTGTTTAACACCCTCCACATGTGTCAAGGTCCACACTAAGTACACTGTTCTACACTTTCCAAGTGTGTCAAGGTTCACACTACGTATACTGTTTTACACCCTCCACATGTGTCAAGGTCGACACTAAGCACACTGTTTTACACTCTCCACATTTGTCAAGGACCCCACTAAGTACACTGTTCTACACCCTACACTTTCCTAATTCTGCCTGACCTTTCTTTACAGAGGCAAAAAAAGGCACAGGAAGAAGATTCTTTGTGTGTGCAAATAAAACATCTCTTACTGTAGTTATTTTGTTGTTCAATATGCGTGTTTTGTGTTCAGTGGATTATGCATCTGGTTGGTTGCAGGATACGCTGACCACGACATGAACCATGTAATAGTACTTTATCAACACGTACTGGGATTTAAACACTTGGCATTCAGCATTAAGCAAATATATGCCCTTTTCTGCAAACCTGCAGAACATTCTCCAGTTTCTACGAAAACATGCTCGACCACATCTTACAGACAACCAGAGATCTTCCTGACAACCTGATACATCCTCCAGACAACCAAACCACCTGATACATCCTCCAGATAACCAGACACATCCTCCAGATAACCAGACACATTCCCCAGACAAACCAGACACATCCTCCAGACAACTTGACACATCCTCAAGACAACCAGACACATCCTCCAGACAACAAGACACCTCCTCCAGTTAACCAGACATATTCCCCGGACAACCAGACACATCCCCCACACAAACATACACATCCTCCAGACATCCACAGATATTCCTGACAACCAGACACATCCTCCAGATAACCATACACATCCTCCAGACATGCAGACACATCCTCCAGACAACCTGACACATCCTCCAGACAACCACACATCTTCCGGCCTACGTTACACATCCTCCAGACCACCTGCCACCTCCTCTAGACAACAAGATACATCATCCAGACAACCAGACACATCCTCAAGATAACCAGACACATCCTCCAGACAACCAGACTACCTGACACATCCTCCAGACAACCAGATACATCATCCAGACAATCAGACACATCCTCCAGACAGCTATACGCATCCTCCAGAAAGCCAGACACATCCCCCGACAACCAGACACATCATACAGACAAACAGACACATCACACAGACAACCAGACACATCATACAGACAAACAGACACATCATACAGACAACCAGACACATCATACAGACAACCAGACACATCATACAGACAACGAGAAACATCATACAGGCAACCAGACACATCATACAGGCAACCAAACACATCACACAGACAACAAGACCACCTGACACATCCTCCAGACAACCAGACACATCATACAGACAACAAGACACCTCCTCCAGACAACCAGACACATCATACAGACAACCAGACACATCATACAGACAACCAGACACATCATAAAGACATCCAGACACATCATACAGACAACCAGACACATCATGCAGGCAACCAGACACATCATACAGACAACCAGACACATCATACAGACAATTAGACACATCATACAGACAACCAGACACATCATACAGGCAACCAGACACATCATACAGACAATTTGACACATTATACAGACAACCAGACACATCATACAGACAACCAGACACATCATACAGACAATTAGACACATCATACAGACAACCTGACACATCACACAGACAACCAGACACATCATACAGACAATTAGACACATCATACAGACAACCAGACACATCACACAGACAACCAGACCCTCCTGACACATCATACAGACAACCAGACACATCATACAGACAATTAGACACATCATACAGACAACCAGACACATCATACAGACAACCAGACATATCATACAGACAACCAGACACATCATACAGACAACCAGACGCATCATACAGACATCCAGACACATCATACAGACAACCAGGCACATCATACAGACAAACAGACACATCATACAGACAACCAGACACATTATACAGACAACCAGACACATCATACAGACAACCAGACACATCATACAGACAATTAGACACATCATACAGACAACCAGACACATCATACAGACAACCAGACACATTATACAGACAACCAGACACATCATACAGACAACCAGACACATCATACAGACAATTAGACACATCATACAGACCACCTGACACATCATACAGACAACCAGACACATCATACAGACAACCAGACACATCATACAGACAACCAGACGCATCATACAGACATCCAGACACATCATACAGACAACCAGACACATCATACAGACAACCAGACACATCATACAGACAACCAGACACATCATACAGACATCTAGACACATCATACAGACAACCAAACACATCACACAGACAACAAGACCACCTGACACATCCTCCAGACAACCAGACATATCCTACAGACAACCATACACATCATACAGGCACCCAGACACATCATACAGACATCCAGACACATCATACAGACATCCAGACACATCATACAGACAACCAGACCACCTGACACATCCCCCAGACAGACAACCAGACACCTCCTCCAGACAACCAGACACATCTTCCAGACAACCAGACACATCATACAGACAACCAGACACATCATACAGGCAACCAGACACATCATACAGACAGCCAGACACATCATACAGGCAACCAGACACATCATACAGACAACCAGACACATCATACAGACAACCAGACACATCATACAGGCAACCAGACCCTCCTGACACATCATACAGACAACCAGACACCTCCTCCAGACAACCAGACACATCATACAGACAACCAGACACATCCTCCAGACAACCAGACACATCAAACAGACAACCAGACACATCATACAGGCAACCAGACACATCATACAGGCAACCAGACACATCATACAGACAACAAGACCACCTGACACATCCTCCAGACAACCTTACACATACTCCAGACAACCAAACGCATCCTCGAGACAAGAAGAGACAACATGACACATCTTTCAGACAACATGACACATCTTTCAGACAACCAGACACATTCCCCAGACAACCAGACACATCCTCCAGACAACCAGACCACCAGACACAGGGGACAGGTGGTCTAACTGTGTGTTAGGACAGGGGACAGAGAAGGAACCGTCTTGTCAGTATTGGGTCTAACTGGGTGTTAGGACGGGGCAGAGAAGGAACAGAGGTGGTGAGTATTGGGTCTAACTGTCTGTTAGGACAGGGGACACAGAAGGAACAGTGGTGGTCAGTATTGGGTCTAACTGGGTGTTATGGCAGGGGGCAGAGAAGGAACAGTCTTGTCAGTATTGCGGCTGTGTGTTAGGACAGGGGACAGAGAAGGAACAGTTGTTGGCAGTATTCGGTCTAACTGTGTGCTAGGACAGGGTACAGAGAAGGAACCGTCCTGTCAGTATGGGGTCTAACTGTGTGTTAGGACAGGGGACAGAGAAGGAACAGTGGTGGTCAGTATTGGGTCTAACTGTGTGTTAGGACAGGGGACAGAGAAGGAACAGTCTTGTCAGTTTTGGGTCTAACTGTGTGTTAGGACAGGGGACAGAGAAGGAACAGTCTTGTCAGTTTTGGGTCTAACTGTGTGTTAGGACAGGGGACAGAGAAGGAACAGTCTTGTCAGTTTTGGGTCTAACTGTGTGTTAGGACAGGGGACAGAGAAGGAACAGTGGAGGTCAGTATGGGGTCTAACTGTGTGTTAGGACAGGGGACACAGAAGGAACAGTGGTGGTCAGTATTGGGTCTAACTGGGTGTTATAGCAGGGGGCAGAGAAGGAACAGTCTTGTCAGTATTGGGTCTAACTGTGTGTTAGGACAGGGGACAGAGAAGGAAGAGTTATGGTCAGTATTGGGTCTAACTGTGTTAGGACAGGGGACAGAGAAGGAACAGTCTTGTCAGTATTGCGTCTAACTGTGTGTTAGGGCAGGGGACAGAGAAGGAAGAGTTATGGTCAGTATGGGGTCTAACTGTGTGTTAGGACAGGGAAAGAGAAGGAACAGTGGTGGTCAGTATGGGGTCTAACTGTGTGTTAGGACACGGGACAGAGAAGGAACAGTCTTGTCAGTATTGCGTCTGTGTGTTAGGACAGGGGACAGAGAAGGAACGGTTGTGGTCAGTATAGGGTCTAACTGTGTGTTAGGACAGGGGACAGAGAAGGAACAGTTGTGGTCAGCATGGGGTCTAACTGTGTGTTAGGGCAGAGGACAGAGAAGGAACAGTCTTGTCAGTATTGCGGCTGTGTGTTAGGACAGGGGACAGAGAAGGAACAGTTGTTGGCAGTATTGGGTCTAACTGTGTGCTAGGACAGGGGACAGAGAAGGAACCGTCCTGTCAGTATGGGGTCTAACTGTGTGTTACGACAGGGGACAGAGAAGTAACAGTGGTGGTCAGTATTGGGTCTAACTGTGTGTTAGGGCAGGGGACAGAGCAAAACGGTTGTGGTCAGTATTGGGTCTAACTGTGTGTTAGGACAGGGGACAGAGAAGGAACAGTCTTGTCAGTTTTGGGTCTAACTGTGTGTTAGGACAGGGGACAGAGAAGGAACAGTCTTGTCAGTTTTGGGTCTAACTGTGTGTTAGGACAGGGGACAGAGAAGGAACAGTCTTGTCAGTTTTGGGTCTAACTGTGTGTTAGGACAGGGGACAGAGAAGGAACAGTGGAGGTCAGTATGGGGTCTAACTGTGTGTTAGGACAGGGGACAGAGAAGGAACAGTGGTGGTCAGTATGGGGTCTAACTGTGTGTTAGGACAGGGGACGGAGAAGGAACAGTCTTGTCAGTATTGGGTTTAACTGTGTGTTAGGACAGGGGACAGAGAAGGAACAGATGTGGTCAGTATTGGGTTTAACTGTGTGTTAGGACACGGGACAGAGAAGGAACAGTTGTGGTCAGTATTGGGTCTAACTGTGTGTTAGGACAGGGGACAGAGAAGGAACAGTGGTGGTCAGTGTCGGGTCTAAATGTGTGTTAGGACAGGGGACAGAGAAGGAACAGTGGTGGTCAGTATTGGGTCTAACTGTGTTAGGACAGGGGACAGAGAAGGAACAGTGGTGGTCAGTATGGGGTCTAACTGTGTGTTAGGACAGGGGACAGAGAAGGAACAGTCTTGTCAGTATGGAGTCTAACTGTGTGTTAGGACAGATGACAGAGAAGGAACAGTTGTGGTCAGTATTGGGTCTAACTGTGTGTTAGGACAGGGGACAGAGAAGGAACAGTCTTGTCAGTATTGGGTCTAACTGTGTGTTAGGACAGGGGACAGAGAAGGAACAGTCTTGTCAGTATTGGGTCTAACTGTGTGTTAGGACAGGGGACAGAGAAGGAACAGTCTTGTCAGTATTGGGTCTAACTGTGTGTTAGGACAGGGGACAGAGAAGGAACAGTGGTGGTCAGTATGGGGTCTAACTGTGTGTTAGGACAGGGGACAGAGAAGGAACAGTGGTGGTCAGTATGGGGTCTAACTGTGTGTTAGGACAGGGGACAGAGAAGGAACAGTCTTGTCAGTATTGGGTCTAACTGTGTGTTAGGACAGGGGACAGAGAAGGAACAGTTGTGGTCAGTATTGGGTCTAACTGTGTGTTAGGACAGGGGACAGAGAAGGAACAGTTGTGGTCAGTATTGGGTCTAACTGTGTGTTAGGACAGGGGACAGAGAAGGAACAGTCTTGTCAGTATGGGGTCTAACTGTGTGTTAGGACAGGGGACAGAGAAGGAACAGTGGTGGTCAGTATTGGGTCTAACTGTGTGTTAGGACAGGGGACAGAGAAGGAACAGTTGTGGTCAGTATTGGGTCTAACTGTGTGTTAGGACAGGGGACAGAGAAGGAACAGTCTTGTCAGTATTGGGTCTAACTAACTGTGTGTTAGGACAGGGGACAGAGAAGGAACAGTCTTGTCAGTATTGGGTCTAACTGTGTGTTAGGACAGGGGACAGAGAAGGAACAGTGGTGGTCAGTATTGGGTCTAACTGTGTGTTAGGACAGGGGACAGAGAAGGAACAGTGGTGGTCAGTATGGGGGTCTAACTGTGTGTTAGGACAGGGGACAGAGAAGGAACAGTTGTGGTCAGTATGGGGTCTAACTGTGTGTTAGGACAGGGGACAGAGAAGGAACAGTGGTGGTCAGTATTGGGTCTAACTGTGTGTTAGGACAGGGGACAGAGAAGGAACAGTTGTGGTCAGTATTGGGTCTAACTGTGTGTTAGGACAGGGGACAGAGAAGGAACAGTTGTGGTCAGTATTGGGTCTAACTGTGTGTTAGGACAGGGGACAGAGAAGGAACAGTGGTGGTCAGTATGTGGGTCTAACTGTGTGTTAGGACAGGGGACAGAGAAGGAACAGTGGTGGTCAGTATTGGGTCTAACTGTGTGTTAGGACAGGGGACAGAGAAGGAACAGTGGTGGTCAGTATTGGGTCTAACTGTGTGTTAGGACAGGGGACAGAGAAGGAACAGTCTTGTCAGTATTGGGTCTAACTGTGTGTTAGGACAGGGGACAGAGAAGGAACAGTTGTGGTCAGTATTGGGTCTAACTGTGTGTTAGGACAGGGGACAGAGAAGGAACAGTCTTGTCAGTATTGGGTCTAACTGTGTGTTAGGACAGGGGACAGAGAAGGAACAGTGGTTGTCAGTATTGGGTCTAACTGTGTGTTAGGACAGGGGACAGAGAAGGAACAGTCTTGTCAGTATGGGGTCTAACTGTGTGTTAGGACAGGGGACAGAGAAGGAACAGTGGTGGTCAGTATGGGGTCTAACTGTGTGTTAGGACAGGGGACAGAGAAGGAACAGTGGTGGTCAGTATTGGGTCTAACTGTGTGTTAGGACAGGGGACAGAGAAGGAACAGTCTTGTCAGTATGGGGTCTAACTGTGTGTTAGGACAGGGGACAGAGAAGGAACAGTTGTGGTCAGTATGGGGTCTAACTGTGTGTTAGGACAGGGGACAGAGAAGGAACAGTGGTGTCAGTATTGGGTCTAACTGTGTGTTAGGACAGGGGACAGAGAAGGAACAGTGGTGGTCAGTATTGGGTCTAACTGTGTGTTAGGACAGGGGACAGAGAAGGAACAGTTGTGGTCAGTATTGGGTCTAACTGTGTGTTAGGACAGGGGACAGAGAAGGAACAGTGGTGGTCAGTATTGGGTCTAACTGTGTGTTAGGACAGGGGACAGAGAAGGAACAGTGGTGGTCAGTATTGGGTCTAACTGTGTGTTAGGACAGGGGACAGAGAAGGAACAGTCTGGTCAGTATTGGGTCTAACTGTGTGTTAGGACAGGGGACAGAGAAGGAACCGTCTTGTCAGTATTGGGTCTAACTGTGTGTTAGGACAGGGGACAGAGAAGGAACAGTTGTGGTCAGTATTGGGTCTAACTGTTTGTTAGGACAGGGGACAGAGATGGAACAGTGGTGGTCAGCATGGGGTCTAACTGTGTGTTAGGACAGGGGACAGAGAAGGAACCGTCTTGTCAGTATTGGGTCTAACTGTGTGTTAGGACAGGGGACAGAGAAGGAACAGTTGTGGTCAGCATGGGGGTCTAACTGTGTGTTAGGACAGGGGACAGAGAAGGAACGGTGGTGGTCAGTATTGGGTCTAACTGTGTGTTAGGACAGGGGACAGAGAAGGAACAGTTGTGGTCAGTATTGGGTCTAACTGTGTGTGTTAGGACAGGGGACAGAGAAGGAACAGTGGTGGTCAGTATTGGGTCTAACTGTGTGTTAGGACAGGGGACAGAGAAGGAACAGTGGTGGTCAGTATTGGGTCTAACTGTGTGTTAGGACAGGGGACAGAGAAGGAACAGTGGTGGTCAGTATTGGGTCTAACTGTGTGTTAGGACAGGGGACAGAGAAGGAACAGTGGTGGTCAGTATGGGGTCTAACTGTGTGTTAGGGCAGGGGACAGAGAAGGAACAGTCTTGTCAGCATTGGGTCTAACTGTGTGTTAGGACAGGGGACAGAGAAAGGAACAGTGTCTAACTGTGGTCAGTATTGGGTCTAACTGTGTGTTAGGACAGGGGACAGAGAAGGAACAGTGGTGGTCAGTATTGGGTCTAACTGTGTGTTAGGACAGGGGACAGAGAAGGAACAGTCTTGTCAGTATTGGGTCTAACTGTGTGTTAGGACAGGGGACAGAGAAGGAACAGTCTTGTCAGTATGGGGTCTAACTGTGTGTTAGGACAGGGGACAGAGAAGGAACAGTTGTGGTCAGTATGGGGTCTAACTGTGTGTTAGGACAGGGGACAGAGAAGGAACCGTCTTGTCAGTATTGGGTCTAACTGTGTGTTAGGACAGGGGACAGAGAAGGAACAGTTGTGGTCAGCATGGGGTCTAACTGTGTGTTAGGACAGGGGACGGAGAAGGAACAGTGGTGGTCAGTATTGGGTCTAACTGTGTGTTAGGACAGGGGACAGAGAAGGAACAGTGGTGGTCAGTATTGGGTCTAACTGTGTGTTAGGACAGGGGACGGAGAAGGAACAGTCTTGTCAGTATTGGGTCTAACTGTGTGCTAGGACAGGGGACAGAGAAGGAACAGTGGTGGTCAGTATTGGGTCTAACTGTGTTAGGACAGGGGACAGAGAAGGAACCGTCTTGTCAGTATTGGGTCTAACTGTGTGTTAGGACAGGGGACAGAGAAGGAACAGTCTTGTCAGTATGGGGTCTAACTGTGTGTTAGGACAGGGGACAGAGAAGGAACAGTTGTGGTCAGTATTGGGTCTAACTGTGTGTTAGGACAGGGGACAGAGAAGGAACCGTCTTGTCAGTATTGGGTCTAACTGTGTGTTAGGACAGGGGACAGAGAAGGAACAGTTGTGGTCAGCATGGGGTCTAACTGTGTGTTAGGACAGGGGACAGAGAAGGAACAGTGGTGGTGGTGGTCAGTATTGGGTCTAACTGTGTGTTAGGACAGGGGACAGAGAAGGAACGGTGGTGGTCAGCATTGGGTCTAACTGTGTGTTAGGACAGGGGACGGAGAAGGAACAGTGGTTGTCAGTATTGGGTCTAACTGTGTGTTAGGACAGGGGACAGAGAAGGAACAGTTGTGGTCAGCATGGGGTCTAACTGTGTGTTAGGACAGGGACAGAGAAGGAACAGTGGTTGTCAGTATTGGGTCTAACTGTGTGTTAGGACAGGGGACAGAGAAGGAACAGTTGTGGTCAGTATTGGGTCTAACTGTGTGTTAGGACAGGGGACAGAGAAGGAACAGTTGTGGTCAGTATTGGGTCTAACTGTGTGTTAGGACAGGGGACAGAGAAGGAACAGTGGTGGTCAGTATTGGGTCTAACTGTGTGTTAGGACAGGGGACAGAGAAGAAACAGTGGTGGTCAGTATTGGGTCTAACTGTGTGTTAGGACAGGGGACGGAGAAGAAACCGTCTTGTCAGTTTTTGGTCTAACTGTGTGTTAGGACAGGGGACAGAGAAGGAACAGTCTTGTCAGTATTGGGTCTAACTGTGTGTTAGGACAGGGGACAGAGAAGGAACAGTTGTGGTCATCATGGGGTCTAACTGTGTGTTAGGACAGGGGACGGAGAAGGAACAGTCTAGTCAGTATTGGGTCTAACTGTGTGTGTTAGGGCAGTATGGGGAGAAGGAGGACAGGGGACAGAGAAGGGTCTGTGGTCAGTATTGGGTCTAACTGTGTGTTAGGACAGGGGACAGAGAAGGAACAGTTGTGGTCAGTATGGGGTCTAACTGTGTGTTAGGACAGGGGACAGAGAAGGAACAGTCTTGTCAGTATTGGGTCTAACTGTGTGTTAGGACAGGGGACAGAGAAGGAACAGTGGTTGTCAGTATTGGGTCTAACTGTGTGTTAGGCAGGGGACAGAGAAGGAACAGTGGTGGTCAGTATTGGGTCTAACTGTGTGTTAGGACAGGGGACGGAGAAGAAACCGTGTTGTCAGTTTTGGGTCTAACTGTGTGTTAGGACAGGGGACGGAGAAGAAACCGTCTTGTCAGTATGGGGTCTAACTATGTGTTAGGACAGGGGACAGAGAAGGAACAGTTGTGGTCAGTATGGGGTCTAACTGTGTGTTAGGACATGGGACAGAGAAGGAACAGTAGTGGTCAGTATTCGGTCTAACTGTGTGTTAGGACAGGGGACGGAGAAGGAACCGTCTTGTCAGTATTGGGTCTAACTGTGTGTTAGGATAGGGGACAGAGAAGGAACAGTGGTGGTCAGCATGGGGTCTAACTGTGTGTTAGGACAGGGGACGGAGAAGGAACAGTCTTGTCAGTATTGGGTCTAACTGTGTGTTAGGACAGGGGACAGAAAAGGAACAGTTGTGGTCAGTATTGGGTCTAACTGTGTGTTAGGACAGGGGACAGAGAAGGAACCGTCTTGTCAGTATTGGGTCTAACTGTGTGTTAGGACAGGGGACAGAGAAGGAACAGTTGTGGTCAACATGGGGTCTAACTGTGTGTTAGGACAGGGGACAGAGAAGGAACTGTGGTGGTCAGCATTAGGGCTGGGACGGGTACTCGGGTACTCGAATCCGGGTCGGGTACACCTGGAATCGAGTCCTATTTCTAGGAATCGAGTACCCGGAAAGGGAGAGAACTCTGTAATGACAAGGGCAGATAATAAATTGTCTTTTTCATAATTGACGTAACACACAATTACATCATTGGTATTGTCCGATTAATGAAGGTTATTATTAACGACTGTAATTTATCTACGCGTGAGCGGCGGGAACGAAAAGTTCTGTGAAATAAAACACTATCTTTATACATATATTTGGCTCGTTTTCTCATTAGGTGTGCTCTCATTCGCATAATCCGGAATATCCTCTTCTATCAACACGTAGGCCCATCATTGTCTCTATAATCCAATGTGAAATGGCTAATGGACGGGACATCGACCTTTTTTCTTAACTCATCCGTTTGGACCAAAGGTCGATAGAGGGGAGTTTCCATGTATATTCTCACGCCATTATCTGGTTAAAAGTTACTACAACCAGGTGAATAGAAGTATATATGCATAGTGACAAGCAGCAAATTAACAACAACAGGTACTTCAGCAAGTAGCACATCGTTGAGGTCAACAGGAGAGTAAGATCAACAAGTCGAAATCCACTCCATTATCCAAGTGATGGAATCAATCAACATTCAATCAGCTTGTTTATTCTGAACGATGTACATCGGAATGCCGTTCTATGCAATAAACAGGAGTTGTTATCACGTAAGTGGTATGTTTCGTTATGTATCCCCATATTGTTTACTGCAGTATAAGTGAGATCTGCTTCAGTTTGCGAATGACCAATCTTTTGAAGTTGATTTAAGTTCTACAGATTGATCTCAGATTAAAACATCTCATCCAAATTCGTGTTTTCTATTTCAGGTACTAAGAAATACTGAATTTTTACATTTTAGATATAAATCTATCGGTACCAGTTTGACGTGTCTGGTCATGAGTTAACTAACATAGTGATTATGTATTTTTACCATTACATGTGTCATAAACACGTCATTTATGCCATTATAATGTTCTCTGATCCATTTCATCATACAGCATTTATTTCATTCAATGTTTTGAAGCTCATATGATAACATGAAAAATGTTACTGTTCCAGTTCCTTTTGAAGCGAGAAATTATTTTTGTTCCTCAAGTGTTCCAACCAATATAGTCATGGTTACAAACGGCTTGATTTTAATACCTATCAAGTTAGATGTTATACACGAGTGCATGCACACAAACCCACACAAAACATCTGTAATTTGTGAATTCCGTTCGGACGATAAAGAAATATCTAATTTGATAAGAATCACTATATAAATTATCTTCCCTTACTCTGAGAGAAGCATGGCATTATTCCTTCATTTTTTAATAATTTTATCTGCATAAAAGAAGGTATTATCAAAAATGTGAAACAAACTTCCGTATACTACCATTTCACTCACATTGCGATATTGACCATGGAATAATGTTAAGTTCAGTTTGATTTCAATGTCATAATATGTGAGGTTCCTCATTCACACATACATACAAACTGACAGCATAACACAAAACAATATGCAACCAACCAAATTCAATACAATACAACTTTCACCGCCTGTGCATACAACACTGTTAACGAATCTCTCAGGTGTGTTAGAGCGATAATCACATCGAGACATGATTAACAAACCTACAGCTCAGTGGATTTTAATAACTTACCTTTTTAATAAGAAAAGCAAGATTTATGGATGTCAACTTCTTTATTGTGAATAACACGATGTTTCGGAGCATATGCTTGCTCCTTCATCAGGTGAAAATCAGGTCACAGTAAGGAAGTTGACATCCATAAGTCTTGCTCTTTGTATGCATTCCACTTCTAAATGGCCATCAAAGATATAACTTACTTCCAGAGGCTTCTTTAAGAGGCATAAAAACTTGCAACTTGGTTTTCCTTCCAGAGGCTGTCTAAACTGACTTCACTCACTCATTAATTTAACAAGGCAGTAGGCCTTGTTAATTGGTGACTCTTAACTGCCTTGACTTACTCATCAGTTAACAAGGGATTAGGTCCTGGGCGTGCAAAGAACAATCATTTACCATCACCCACAAGTTATCCCCCCTTGTGGACATTTCCAAAATTGTAAATTTTGGAAATCTCGTATTTCCAAAATTGTAAATGTCTTGGAAACATCATCTTTCCAAAATTGGAAATGTCTTGGAAACATCATCTTTCCAAAATTGGAAATGTCTTGGAAACATCATCTTTCCAAGACATTTCCAAGCTTGTAAATGTGGACTTTTTTTCCAGTGTAACGAGGAATGTAAGTAATGCTGATACTCTTTATATTGGTTAAATAGACGTAAATTAAATAGCCTAAGATCTGTTTTAATGTCTTATTGCCATTCTTTCAAGTTTCTATAATAATCTCTGTCAACCCGTGATTGAATTTTCAGACAGTTGACAGAAGCGCTGTATTCCTTACATTTCCGGGTACTCGATTCCGATTCGGGTAAGCACATGCGGGTACTCGATTCCATTTATTCCTACCCGTCCCAGCCCTAGTCAGCATGGGGTCTAACTGTGTGTTAGGACAGGGGACAGAGAAGTAACAGTGGTGGTAAGTATTGGGTCTAACTGTGTGTTAGGGCAGGGGACAGAGAAGGAACGGTGGTGGTTAGTATTGGGTCTAACTGTGTGTTAGGACAGGGGACAGAGAAGGAACAGTCTTGGTCAGTAATGGGTCTAACTGTGTGTTAGGGCAGGGGACAGAGAAGGAACAGTGGTGGTCAGTATTGGGTCTAACTGTGTGATAGGACTTATACAGTTATTTGAAAATATATCCGGTAGTTCTTGTCTGATTGTAATAAAGTATCAAAGCAGTGTGTGCTTTTTCATGTTTCCTAATGCCTGGATGGTATAATGACTGATCCAAATTGATCCCATTTCTGTGGGGTTTTTTTACCTCGATATTTAATCATGTCATGTGAAAATATGACGTTTATTACGTATGATATTATAAATTGACATTTGATTTATTTGAATTCATACATTGAACAACCCTACTTTGCCATTGCTACAAGAATCTGAAAATTTACTTAGGTAAATAGGTACATACAGTTTAAGCACACAGCAAATGCTTATATGTATTTCTTATGCAGCAATGAAGTTGTCTTCGTATTCTCAAAACAGTGTCGGCCCATAACTTTTCACATGCAATTAAAATTGTATGCAATACAGCAATTAATACCCCCTTGTTGTAACCCGTGTTAGGTGGTATAAACCTACACATGTTATTTGTCATCATTCACTTGATGGTCAGTTAATGAACAGCAGAGTCCGCAGATGTTTCTTATATTCATAAACAAACTTGCTCAAATGCTGGAGGAAGATGGTGGAAGAGGTGTATTCATATCAACTCATATTCCTGATGTATTTTCGCTATTATTTGCTGATGATGTATCAACTGTATCAGACACTGCTTTACAGCTCCAAAAGAAAATTAATATTGTTGAAAAATTCTATGCAGATAGAGGAATAAAAGTCAATCTGAACAAAACCAAAATTATTGCTTTTAGAAATGGTGGTCCTCTCCGTTCTTATGAGAAATGGTTTTTAAATGGTGAACAAAATATAGAAGTTGTGAATATGTACAGATATCTTGGGATTGTGTTCACTCCTAAAGCCCAATCCTGTTTAGCAGCCCAAGCAAGTAAAGCTATATTCTCCATCTATAATTACCAGAAACATTTTGGATGTATTAATCACAAGGACATTTTTAAGATATTGGATTCCATGATTGCACCTATTCTGTGTTATGGATCAGAGATTTGGGGAACCACTTATTGCAGACATATTGAAACTGTACATTTTAAGTTCTGTAAGCCTTTTCTCAAAGTCAGCAAGTATACCAACAATAGCATGGTGTTTGGAGAGTGTGGCAGACTCTCACTGCAATACCACTATACCTCTAGATGTACTGTAATACATCTGTACTGGTGCGGACTGTTGCAGCTACAACACCATAGACTTCCTTATCAGGCCTACCAAATGCTCAGCTCTCTTGATGATTATAATAAATTTACCTGGGCTTCACACATAAGACAAATCCTTTTTCAGTATGGTTTTGGGTTTGTATGGATCTCACAAGAAATTGGCTGCATTAAAACATTTATATCCATCTTCAAGCAGCGATTTTATTACTGCTTCCTTCAACATTGGAGTTCCTCACTTGACTCTTCATCTAAATGTAAATATTATTCACAATTTAAATCTTTACTTAATGTTGAACACTACTTGTCCTGTGGACCCCTTCATATCAAAGGAAAGTTATAGCTATGTTCCGCTGTAACAACTTTAGATTAGCAGTGGCCGTCACACAAATACATCCCATGATCAACGTCTCTGCCTCTACTGCCGCTCTGTTGGCCTAAACTATGTTGAAGACGAGCTCCATGTCCCACTTATCCGTGGTAAATATTCTGAAATAAGAAATAAATGTTTCACAACCCACCAGACCCACCCTCCAACAATTGAAACCTTTGTGCGTTTAATTACTCTCAACAACATAAATGACCTAAAACCATTAACTACATTCCTCTCCACTATATTGAAACTAAGAAGTAAACCCACTACTACAACTAATTGACCCTGTATTCCAATCGTTATCCTATATCGAGCATGTATGTATTCTTTATATTTGCACTATGTTGTATTATGGGCAAATGGCCTACATTACTGAAATAAAATGTCTGTCTGTCTGTCTGTCTGTAATGAACTTATAACAGGTATAATTAGTGGTAACACACTTAGACTACCCGACAAAGGTTCCCATTTGGCATTTCTTGTGTCTGGAGTAAATGCTCAACATTATAAACATCGATCAAAGGATTAACCGATAACACGCTGATTGATTAATTGCTTTTATCTTACACAGAAGATTTGTCAAAAGGTAGTGTTTATGTATGTAAATTTAATAATCTATACTGAATACACTCTGTCGTGTCGGTGTCTGTGTAAAAACAACGTCCTTCTTTCAAAGGATTAACCGC
Organism: Haliotis rubra; assembly: GCF_003918875.1. Classification (NCBI taxonomy): domain Eukaryota; kingdom Metazoa; phylum Mollusca; class Gastropoda; order Lepetellida; family Haliotidae; genus Haliotis; species Haliotis rubra. The sequence goes on along the minus strand of NW_025767029.1, from coordinate 1,078,842 downwards.
AAATACATTCATTGATTGCCCATTATTGGCTAACTAAATTACTTTTTTTTAAAGAATGGCGGACATTATGCAATTAGTTGCCAGGTGTGCTATCTTGGGTGACCAATGAGACTATACACCAATGTGAAATACCTGAAAACATTTATCACTTTTTCGTATATTAGACTGTTAAAAGACACACCACTTGGAACAGCTGCAGATGAATGGCATATCACTCGTTTTTGTGGATATTAATGGATACATTCCTCGAACAAGGTAATAGCCTGACATTGTTCCTATAACTTTAATCTGTTTTAAGTTTAATATTGGCATTTTGATTTTATTCATTTGTCGTAGCATTCAACAGAATCATTGTTTTCGCCGTGAAGTGTAATGAGACAGAAAACATACACTAGGGTGTGTGTGCGAATTATGATTCAAATTGGCAAACTGTAAAATGTCTAGATATTACAGTCATGTTATAAATTCACTATAAGTATCAGCAGATCGTCTTCTTTTTATTTAGTTTCAAAATGCATACAATTATGATAATAAACTAATTAGGATTATAAGACCAAATATAAAGCCGTACATTGACTAGTATCTACATACTGGTGAGTGAACGTTCACCACGTGAATGTAGCAAGAAATGTATCGCGCAGTATTTTCACTTCGACCCCCACCACCCTTTCGTGGAAGACATCGTTATGTTAACAAGTTGTGTCATGCAAAATCCTTTTGGTCATGATTCAAATACTTATTTAACTACGAGTAGAAAGTAGTTTGGATTTTCTAACTTGATGAAAACAAACCATAATCTCATTAATTCTAACAGACTTTACGATTTTCAAAATGGCGGCGCCAGTCTGAGGATAGATGCTGTTTTGGTTTGTTTTCACCGAGTTACAAAATCAAAACAACTTTCTACTGGTAGTAAAATATGTATTTGATTGATGTCCAATAGGATTTTGCATGACATAGCTTATAACGTAACAATTTCTCTCGTGGAAGCGAGGTGGGTGTCAATATAATACTACTTACAGTATTATTGTCACGTCGACCACAACCTCGCTTCCGAGGAAGAAATCGTTATGTTACAAGTTGTGTCATGGAAAATCTTTATGATCATCAATCATATACATATTTTACTACAACTAGTAAGTAGTTTTGATTCTTTAACTTCCGTGAAGCGATCTGAACACAAGTAAGATATCGTTTCAGGCTTCCACAACACTCGCTTCGCACTCACAAACATAACCCATTTAGCACGAACTGCGGGGTCCTGTGGAAATCTGTGCATGGTGACACCATCGCCCGACCCCTAGGACCAATTGACGACAACGCAACGATTCGGCATGTCTTCGTTGATGGCGAGCTTGCTACACACTTCATATACAACTAACTGAAAATCCTTCCTCACATGACGTCACTGCAGTGCTCTGGCGACAGAGTTACGTAACCTGTCTGTGGTTTCGGTGGCGGGCGAGAGTGAAGCAGGCGACTTTGGCAACTTTTAATCGCTCGGTATTAATTAACCACAAGTTTTTTTAAGAATGAAATTGGTATTCCGCATAAGACTAACCATAGATCCTTCATATGTAATGGTTTAAAGAGTACCCCAAAAAAGAAAGTTTATTTGTTCTTTAAGAGCCGGAGAAGTCGAACTAAACCCTGGGCCTTCCAGTTGGGATCTAGAGGACGTGAAAGTAGAAATTATTAAACAAATAAGAGACTCGGAGGATAGATTGTCAAAAGATGTCAATTCGGTGAAGAGAGGTCGGACATACGGAGTGACCATTGATAAACAAACAGGAGCAGGAAGTACTAAGGCTTGATATCGACTCTATCAATGAAAAGACAGACATAATAAAAAACCGTGTGACAAAGATCGAGGATAGAATAGAGGATCATGAGAGACGAAATCGTAGAAACAATATGATTCTGTATGGTGTACCCGACAGCAGGAACAAAACCTACACAGAGAGCAAAAGGAAAGTACTGGATATAATCAACAGTGCATGGGAGACAAAGAACTTACCCACTCTAGTCCCTAGGGATGTAGAACGGACCCACAAGACAAGGCCTATCATTGCCAGAATGTGTCACTGGGAGGACAAATGGCACTCCGTCAAGCTGAAAGCTGTCCTGAAGGAGCGAAGATACGGAATTGCTAACGATCTGACGAAATCCCAGAGAAGTGAGCTTAGCAGGCTTCGAACCGAGCACCCGGAAACCAGATTCTGCATCAAGGGAAACAGATAACTTGTGAAATGTCGACCCACCCGAGGATCGAGGACAAAACCCTACCACAGGTAGGTCGCGATCACTGAGACCTCCCGTGATGGGAATCGGGGTCAGTCGCGTTAGGGATGTGGCACGGGCCGATCTAATGTGCGATGTTGATCTGGTGCGCGATCCTGTGTGCGTGATTGTAGGACACATCAAGAGGACGAGAAGGACACTTCAAGAGGACGAGAAGGACACTTCAAGAGGACGAGAAGGACACTTCAAGAGGACGAGAAGGACACTTCAAGAGGACGAGAAGGACACTGTAAACAACGCGGAAGACTGTAGGAAAAACATCAAATTCATATTCTGGAACATTTCAGGTATTACTCAGAAACTTCATGACATCGACTTTGTTAACTTTATCAAATCGTTTGATATCATTGGTTTAACAGAGACTTGGCGTAATGATCATTGGGCAAATGATGTATTTACAGATTTTGACAGTTTGAATAAAGATGGAGATAAGATAGCCTAAACTGGAAGACTCTCTGGTGGTATAACTGTAATGGTAAGAAAATCACTAACTAAATATATCAAATGTACTGCGTTCACAGAAAATGCAATTTATATATTATTAGAGAAATCACTGTTTGACATCGATATAGAGCTTTTATATAGCTGTGTATATATACAACCAGAGGGATCTTCTTGGTATGAGAAATTTATTGGACATTGTAGAAATGATATTTCACTTTTCCAGGAGAAACTGTTGGATATAATGTCTGATCTGTCAAATATATACTTGCTTTGTGGGGGTGATTGTAATGCTCGGACAGCTACACTTCCCGACTTTGTTGATGATGACATAATATGTCATACGGAAAGTAAAGATCATTCCATGTGGGATTTCATATTGGAATATATTAATCTAGAAGGGTTCTCCTGTGACAAAGTCGTCAACCATATCGGTAGATGTCTCTTAGATTTATGTAGCAGTTCAGATGTACACATTATGAATGGCAGATGTGGTAAAGATTTTAAATTAGGTGATTTTACATTTATAGGTACAAATAGCACAAACGTCGTAGATTATATCTTAGCTTCTGCACATCTGTTTGACAAAGTATTAGATTTTGTTATACCTACCAAAGTAGAGTCTTCTCACCTCCCGTTAACCTTAGATGTACGTGCGCACCACCCACGAGTACAGTCAATGACGATGAGTGGTACATCTAAACCTGACCATGAAGCATACAAATCTGTTTGGAATAGCAAGATGCTGTCGCAATTCAGAAATAATTTACAATCGGATGATATACAAGGCATTTTTGATAAATGTGTTGATGTAGCATTCACTGATATAAGTCAATGTGTAGATTATGTCGTGGAAGCATTGTGTCTAGCTGCTTCGGATATGAAAGACGGATACGCCCATTGTCAGAAAAACATAACACGAATATCTGGCATGATGATGAATGTAATCACTTAAAAGAACAACGGTGTAAATTTCTTAACTTCTTCCGAAAAGATAAGACCTTGCAATACCTGGAGAGTTATCACGAAGCTAGAAATTGATATAATACAACTTGCAAGGAAAAGAGAAAGGTATTTATCGAACAGAAAAGAAAAAAACAACTAGAAAATAATATAAATGATCCAAAAAATTCTGGTATGAACTTAAAACACTAAATCCTAAGAATAGTCAAAACAACAATATTGAAATCGACGAATGGCTCCACTACTTTCAGTCACTATTCTCTACCTCTGTTAACAACCCGGCTCCACATAGACAAGACAGTATGAACGATACTGAGTCTACTCACATTTCAGGTGTCGCCTCCGACATATTGGATGCCCTAATTAGTAGAGATAAAATAATTAACAGTATACAACATCTAAAGTGTAATAAATCACCAGGAATAGACAACATCCTCCCGGAATTGTTCAAACATTCATCTGATCTTTTACTTCCATATCTTGAGCTTATATTCAACATCATTCTCGACACTGGGAACTTTCCTGAATCTTGGTCAGTTGGCATTTCTTGTTCCAATCTATAAACAGGGTGACCCTAAAGAAACCAATAACTACCGTGGAATAACTGTACTTAGTATATTTGGCAAGTTATCAACAAATATTAGTTAAATGGGCTGACGTCATGGATCAGATATACGAGGATCAAGCGGGCTTTAGGGATGGATATACAACAACAGATAATATCTTTACACTGTAAAGTCTAATACAAAGATACCTCAGCTCAAAAGGTGGAAAGTTCTACGCATTATTCGTTGATTTTACAAAGGATTTTGATTCTGTGCAGCGGAATAAACTATGGGGACTTCCACAATCGTACGGTCTTAGTAGTAAAATGAATAAAATGTTGAAGAGTATATACGAAAATGTTAAAGTGTGTGTAAGGAATAAGCATGAATTATCTTAACCTTTTATTAGTGAACTAGGTGTTAAACAAGGCTGTATTTTAAGCCCTTTCCTTTTTACGTTTCTCATTAATGAATTAGCAGTACAAATATGTGACACATGTACGAATGGGATCCAACTGCACCCAGATACAATACAACTATTTCTGCTACTCTTTGCCGATGATATTGTATTATTCTCTAGTACTGTTAGCTGTTTACAGAAACAAATAGATGAATTAGACAAATTTTCTGACCAATATAAATGGTGTGCAAACAGAGACAAAACCAAAATGATCGTCTTTAAGAAAGGTGGAAAACTTTCTAAGTTAGAAAAATGGTATTATAAAGGGCAACTAATCAACACTACCAATGTTTATAAGTACCTTGGCGTATATTTCTCTAATAGCCTATCCTGATTCAAACATACAAAACAAGCGTCATTACAAGCCTTGAACATTTTAATCGGTGTTTGTAAAAATATGAGATCTTTAGGTGAAATGTCCTTTAACACATTCTTTAAAATATTCGATATGAAGATAAGTCCAATATTTCTATATGGCTCTGAAATATGGGGATAACAACAATATGACAGTATTGAAAGAGTTCATTTATATGCATGCAAAAAGTTTCTTGGTGTAAAACCGAACACATGTAATATGATTGTTTACGGAGAATTAGGTAGATTCCCCTTGTTTATGTATTCTTCCATAAAGTATTGAGTAAAATTGCTGCATATGCCATGCCATAGGTTTCCGAAAAAATGTTATATGATGAAATTTTATGACGAAAATGGGAACAGACATTGGGTGACTGATATTAGAGAGTTGTTGTACAAAACGGGTTATGATTATGTGTGGTGTGATCACAATGTTCAGTCCCATGAAAATTTATCATAGCATATACACAAAGAATGAAAGATATGTATTTCCAATCTTGATTGGAGTCATTACCTTTATTCACATAATGTTTATACTATAATGAATGGAAATCGTATGGTGTACTACAATTGCCATTGCGTAGCGCGTAAAAAAAGAACGACGTCGATGGCGACGTCACCCACGACGTCGAGGCCGACGTCGCGGGCGACGTCGTGTTTAGAAATTGTTATATTGGAAAATCGGGGAATAACCTTTTGTGATGCAGTTGTACTGCTATTGATCTCTAATCACTGATTTCATGTTCAACATTACTACTTATTTAAGTAAACCAATCGAGGGCTTAGTGCCAGAACACCTTCAGTAAAAAATTCTGTCAAATTTAGTTGATGTTTGATGTTGTGAAAACGGTGTTGTTTTAAGGGATCAATACACTGGTTTTCTACAAAATGTAAAATGTCTCCACTCAGGAAACGAAATATGACATTTGTACCAGCGGGTTGACATGTGAACCAGCGGGTTTAGTGAGTGAGTTTAGTTCACTCAGTTCATTAGTAATGAGTTATTTAATTTCTTACATAAACTTGCAAGCTATAAGAATGTTGGAATTGACAGTTTTCATCATCATTTCCACAAATTCAGTCATGGAAAATGCATTGGTTTCTTCATACTTCTCGTGGTGGAACATACATATATGTAAATGGTTATATGTTTATTGTGAACAAGAAGAAAAGGGGAAAATGGATCTCGTGGAGAGGCATTCAGAACCACTGCATATCAGTCTTAACAGTGAACGACATAATTTCCCAAATACCTGGAGACCTCAACCAAGGACCTGTACACAGCGAAGTCAAAGTGAATCTTTTCGACTGTACCAAAAATACTGACGGCCCCCGCACAAACAACAACCTCCGGGGTCGCAATTGGCATGGCCGTCTCAAGAAGGTTGTGGGAAAACAACATCCCAACCTTCTCGAGATGGCCAAGTTCTTGTCAAATTCTTGTTCGTACTTTTGGAAGAAAATTCTTGTTCGTACGAACAAGAATTTTCTTCCAAAATCTACGCTGATAATCCGTGGCTGAAATCTAAATTAAACAAACAAGAAGGAAAATCCAAACTTCGTGAGTCAGTCCACCACAATTCGAAATCCAGATCAGTTACATTTATCGGAAGCAAGACCAAGAATGGAAGGATAATGACAAATAACAGTAATGTTCACTTCCTGTCTGGAGTTCCATACCAGCATCAAACACACCAGGAGGAATACAAAAATCAGAATCCAGTGCCGCGAAATCAAGGTAAAACTGATGTATTCCCCTCACAAAGCCACAGATACTACAACTCTGAAAATCCTTTTTTATTCAACACTTGGAATTTGAAGAAAAGAAGGAAAATGAAAAACCAAAGACAGTAGACATAAAGATATTTAACTTGTCCAGGCGCCCTTTAACAGAAGATGAAATTACAATATTAAATAAGGGACTCAAATGTACACCTACCCCAAAATCAAGTAACTGCAATGAAGTGAAAGAAGACTTAACTGAATTCTTCAGAAAACTCTGAAATCAGGAATACTTTTTCGAGTGTGAAAATGGGGAGGAATCCCTAGTTAGAAATAAAAGTTTTTTGGTGCGCCAAAAAGGGACAAAACAAACATTTGGATAATTTTGTGGATCAAATAAACAGTTATCCAATAATTCCTAACGCAAGCAAGAAACACTCTAATATAACCAGCAAACAGAGAGATTCTTTAAACTCTTTGGCCAATGATCCGAACATCATAATAAAAGAAGCTGACAAAGGCGGAGGAACAGTGATAATGGATTCAACGAACTACAAACACATGGCAATGGACTTACTCCTGGACAAAGGTACTTATGTCCCGTGCAGTGAAAAAGAGTCAGACAGTGTACTTCGGAAATTAAAGAACCTAACCAGTCAGTACTCAGAAGAGCTGACATCAAAGGAATTAAATTATATAACACATTTTGACTGCAAATCGAGCAATTTCTATGGCTTACCCAAAATTCAAAAAAAGTAAGGAGATCATAAGACAATGTAAAAATCCTAAAAGCAGCTATGTTGAGATGGAACACCCGGGATATTTGAAACTCCGACCTATAATTGCAGGCCCAGCGTGTGCTACACATAGACTAAGTAATTTCATTGATATTTTATTGAAACCAATCTCATCAAATGTTAAAAGTTTTACTCGTGACACCATGCATTTCCTTTCCTCTTTACCACAAAACGTTAATAAAACAAGCAAACTTGTAACTTTTGATGTAAAAAAATTGTATTCAAATATCCCACATAGCCTAGGAATTAAAGCGTTGGATTATTGGTTAAACCGTTGTGAAGAACACATACCTGAGCGAATTTCAAAATCATTCATTTTGGAAAGCGTTGAATTCATCTTAAAAAACAATATATTCTTTTTTGACGATAAGTACTATAAACAGATTAAAGGAACAGCCATGGGAACCAAAATGGCGCCGACTTATGCGACGCTTGTCTTAGGATATCTGGAGGGAAAGTTCAAGCATAAAATTAGTCAAATTCTTGGAGAGGATGTTGCCCATTATTTCATGGAAAATTGGAAAAGATTTCTAGACGACTGCTTCATAATTTGGCCATTTTCTGAGGAGAAACTAAATACATTTTACGAACTATTAAATAGCATGGACGAAAATCTTGTTTTCACTATGGAGGCAGATGAAACTAAAACAGCTTTCTTAGACACAATGGTCATCAAATCGGGGCGGAAATTGGACACAGATATTTTCTACAAACCTACAGATACGAAACAATATTTAAACTTCAAATCTTGTCATCCGAGCCATACCAAAAGAAGTCTTCCATATAACCTGGCACGAAGAATATGTACAATAGTTTCAAACCAAGACACCCGCACTCAAAGACTGAATGAACTTAGGACGTTTTTACTATTACGGGAATATCCAAAATCTCTTGTTGAAGACAGAATATATAAAGCTTTACAGCTTAATAGAGACGATCTTTTGACAGGAACGATGAAACAAACCAATGAGGAAAAAGTAATTGCTTTTGTATCTACTTATAATCCGTTGAACCCAAATGTGTTCCAGAACATAAAAACAAATATGTGCATCTTAGAACAAGATGAAAAACTGAAATCAATGCTGAAATCTAGAAAAATAATAAATAGCAAAAGACAAAATCAGAATCTTAAAAAGATACTAACAAAAGCCAAATTTATTTTAAAGAAACAGAATCTATCAAATCCTACAGTGTCTAGATGCAACAGAGGTAACTGTGGAACGTGTCGACATATTGTTGAAGGACACTCTGTAACTTTCACGAGACACGGAGAATTCTAAGTAAAACAGAATTTTGACTGCTCTTGCAAAAACATAATATATGTCATAACATGCACGGGCTGTAATGAACAGTATATTGGTCAATCAGAAAATTTAAGAGCCCGGGTTCGTGTCCACAAACAACAAATAAAGTGTCCTGAAACCCGATGTATCCCACTGAGTGAACATCTAGATGTCTGTGCGAAAGGAAACGATGTTAAATTTACAATATTTCCTTTTTATCAAGTTCAAAATTCGGACAAAGTAAAACGAATTTTAAAAGAACACTACTTCATAGACAAGTACAAACCAATGTTAACCATTGCAAGCTGTGACCTTGTCGCTCTAGAATGTTGTCCCTATTATGACGTCACAATATATATGTAATGACGTCATACTGTAACCGCTACAATCTCCCTGAAGAGTAAAGAACGAAACATGTTGGAGAAAAAGGCATTCTGTTTTTATTTATCTATGCAATATATATATATATATATTTTTTTTTGGAGTGGACACGGCCGCTCCCCTGCTCACACTCTGGGGGGGGGCAGACACGGCCACTCCCCTGCTTTCACTCTGGGGGGGCAGACACGGCCACTCCCCTGCTTTCACTCTGGGGGGCAGACACGGCCACTCCCCTGCTCACACTCTGGGGAGCAGACACGGCCGCTCCCCTACTATCACACTGGGGAGCAGACACGGCCGCTCCCCTGCTATCACTCCTTCTTCCACTCTGGGGAGCGGACATGGCCATTCCCTTGCTCTCACCTTGGAAGGTGGACATGGCCACTCCCTTGCTCTCACTCTGCTCTCTCACCCTGGGGAGCGGACACGGCCACTCCCCTGCTGTTACTCTAGGGGGTGGACACGGCCACACCCTGTTTCAAGACCCTCTTTGGGACGCATGTGTTGTCCCTCTTTGGGACGCATGGTGGACTGGTGGACCAGTCTGCCAACCGGGCATGATGACAGGCTGTGCGACCGGCGTGAGCGTGGTGGGGGGAGCCTGTGTGATATTGTCTCCCTGTTCTGGCTGGGCTGGTCCTCTGAGGTCAGGAGCTTGGGTGGTATAATCTCCTTGGCACCCTCGAGCAAACTGAAGACTGGCTTGATTGATATAATTTCTTTTTAGATATACTGACATAGTTCACTTTCCAAGAGGAAATTGGCTAGCGGTCTGTACATTGCAAGGTGCTCTGTGGGAGCCAGCAGCCGCATGGCTGTCAATGTACCTAGCCCTGTTTCCTCTCTGAGTGTTTGCCTGGTTGTGTCAAACCGTTGGCAATCCAGCATAATGTGAGGGACTGTAGCTTTGGTGTGGCATGTTTGACAGTTTTTATATGAGGTTTTGGTGGTACCTAGTCTTAGGCGGGTGATCATGATGTCGACTCGCCTGTTTTGTGAGGGAGACGTTCGCGTCCCTTTCACACTGGGGCGGAGTCCATGATACCATCTGCCTTTGTCTGAGGTGTCCCATTGCCTCTGCCACTTGCTAGTGATCGAACCTTGGATCATACTTCGAATTTCGCTTTTTGAGTAAGGATGATCCAGTGACACGTCCAATTCTAGCGCCTGTTTAGCTAGTTTGTCAGCTCTCTCATTACCGGGAATGTCTATGTGAGATGGTATCCAGCAAATTGTGATCTCTTTCTCATTTTCCCTTCTTAGTTTCTGAATGAGAACCAAAATGTCTCGGATGGTGTCAGGTCTACTGCTCGAATGCTTAGTTGCCAGTGACTGTAGTGCACTGAGAGAGTCAGAGAGGATGACCAATCTTTTCTCTCTAAGGTTTTCACTGTACCTTAGTGCATGGTGTATGGCTTCTAGCTCCGCTGTGTAGACTGACTGTCCGTCAGGGAGGCGGACCGAGATTGTTTGGTTGGTAGAGGCTGTGTATATCTGGATACCATAGGCGGTTCTATTTCTCACAGGATCCTTGGATCCGTCAGTATATATGTGAGCCGAGTCTTCGTAAAGTGAGTCAATCCTACTAAGCGCAATGCTTCGTAGCAACATTGGGTTCTCACTTTTAGGCACTTCTTTTGTGAGAGTGGTATCGACATTGGGTGATTTTAATTCCCATGGGGGACATTGCACTGTCATTTGACATGTTGGAGGCTCTACCCGGTCGCATCCGTGTTCTCGCCTAAGCTGAATGACTCTGAGCCCGCCTGGTGTTATGTCAGGTCTCTTTTGGAGCCATGCTTTCATGCGTCCGGGGCAGAGTTTCTCTTCCCATAGTCTAGTGACAAGTGGATTGGAGCAGCGACTCCAATAGTTCAATGTCATCTTCTCACGCCTGAGTTTGAGTGGTAGCTCCCCAGTTTCCACTAGTAGGGCCTGGTGGGAGGTATGGGCCGCCGCGCCCGTTACCAGTTTAAGAGCACGATATTAAGAGATCGTTTCAAGCCGGTTTAGAACCGTTTTGGAGGCGCTGTGGTATGCTTCACACCCATAGTCTATTTTGCTTCTGATGAGGGTCTTATATAGGGTCAGGAGAGTATCGCTGTAAGCTCCCAAAGAGCTGCCGGATGCAGCTCTTATTGCATTGAGGTCTTTCTGACACCTATGGGCTATGCTGGCTATGTGTTTTGCCCATGTGAGATGTTGGTCGAAAGGAACCCCGAGGAACTTAGCTGATTTCTCAAATTTGACCGTTTTGCCCTTGAGTTTGAGACTGGGTTTGTTGCATATTCTGCTACCCTTCTGCTTGAATACCACTCCGATTGTTTTCAGGTGAGATGGTAAATTCCCATTTGTCGCACCATTTTTCCACACCATCGAGGGTTTTCTGGATCAGAGCCTGGATCTTGAGAACCTCTCGATGTCTAACCCAAACAGCCCCATTGTCAGCGAACTTAGAGGTGTTGATGTTATCGTCCTTTCGGACATGTTCAAATAGGTCATCAATCATGATGTTGAAGAGTGTGGGACTGATAATGCTTCCTTGCGGCGTGCCATTATCTAACCTGTGTGGATCGGACAGGTGGTCTCCAACTAAGACTGATATTGACCTTTCTTGCAGAAAACTTTGAACATAATTTGCCAATTTCCCTTGTACACCAACATTCTCTATTTTTGGGAGGAGTCCATCGTGCCATACCATGTCAAAGGCTTTGCTGAAGTCTAAAAAGACAGCAGCTAGGTACTGTTTCTTGACCTGGGCTAAACTGATATCATTTTCCAGTCGGAAAATGTGGTCAAGACATGAGCAGTTTGTTCTGTAACCGCTCTGGTCATGGGATAAGAGTGCGTTTGTCTCAAGGTGGTGCTTTAAGCGTATGTTCACCATTACCTCCATACTCTTGCACAGATTTGATGTGAGGGATATTGGGCGATATGAGTTGGCCGATGCCTCCTCCTTGCCTGGTTTGAGCAGAGGTATTACTGCTGCATGTTTCCATGCTGCAGGTACCTCCCCCTGATCCCAAATCAAATTGTACAATTGTACGACGACGCTGGTGATGCTGTCTGGCATCCTTTTGAGCATCTCATAGCTGACCATGTCCTCCCCTGGAAAAGTACCCTTTTTGTTACGTATAGCAGTTCTGAACTCCTCCACACTGAAACCATGGTTGTATGCGTGCTGATCGCACGGGGGCTGTTTGGGCCGTGGTGGCAATTTTTCTGTCTTTTTAAACTCTTCAGAAAAATTGTTGTTGCTACTGACAGAGGCAAAGTGGGTGGCTAAGATACTTGCTTTATCCGTGACTTTGGTAGCCCCTGTTAGTTTGGGAATGCGAGCAGACTTGCGTTTCCCCCGGAAAGCATGTATCTTTTGTCAGACTGCTTTACTGTTTGTTTTGTGGTTGAGGGATCCACAGAACTCTTGCCATGAGTCAGACCTGGACTGATCGATGAGATCTTTCACTTGTTTCCTAGCTACACGAACTTCTCCTATGACAGACTTGTCTCGTTTTAACCTGTTTTATGCCTTTTTCCTAATGCGTCGTGCTTTGGCTATTCCCTCGTTCCACCATGGGACGGCTCAGGCGCCGACCTTTGCTTTGATTGAGGCCAGTACTGCCTTGTGTATGGCCGACGTTAGGTTTAGGCAAAAGGTATCAACGTTGTCAGAGACGATTTCAGACGGTTCGATTTTATTGCATTCAGTTCTGAATTTTGATTAGTCTGCTTTGGAGAAGTTCCACCGCTCTCTAGGGTTTGAGATTTCATCGCATACTGGTGGGATACCAAGAAAAGTGAAGCACGGAGAGTGATCACTTCCCCAACTGTCATCATGAACCTGCCACTGGCAATCATGGGCTAGGTTTTTGGTGGCAATAGCAAGATCTATGCTGGTCCATACTCCTCGGTTAGGACAATGTCTTGTAGGAGAGCCATCATTCGGTATAACGAGTCCCTGTGACTCTACCCAATCCTCCACCATCCTGCCTGGGCAGTCAGAGTGGTTGGTTTCCTCACCCCACAGCGGGCTGTGGGCGTTGAAGTCGCCAAGGATTAGGCCTGAATGCCCGACCAAGTCGCTGAGTGTGTTAAGCTCCTCGATGTTGGTGGGATCGGCAGTCCTGTGATAGACGTTTGCAATGCGTATCTCTTTGCTATTTGCCATGCTGACCGTGATGACCTGGGTTTCAAGGCTTCCCACCTCTGCTTTGACCTCAGTGGATGTACAGTTGTCGACGACAAAAGTGACCAGTCCACCCCCCATTCGCCCCGCTCTGTCTTTGCGGTATTGTGTGTAGCCAGGTAACCGAAAGTTTGCTCTCTTCCCCAGTTTCGCTTCTCGAATTAGTATAATGTGGGGGTTCAGTACCTGTTGTCTGACTAGGGCTATGAGTTCTTGGCCATGCGACCTCAGACCATTGGCATTCCATTGCAATATTTGTAAGCACATGATGACAGTTGTGTCCTTATTATTTGTAGCTTAAATGTTTATTTAAGCCTATGCATCTGCTGTGTGAGATAGGAAGCAGATTGGCCATAGGACAGGATGCTGGTTGCCAACTCCCAGAGTATGGTGAGTTTTGTCCCTTCATCACTCTCCCTCTGTGTGCCTAGTTTGATTAAGGCGGCGCACATGAATTCAACCAGCTTGTCTGGGGTACTCTGGTTGTGGGCATTTGTATTGCTGTCATGGCTTATTTCAGCATGCCTTTTGCCTGTTCCCGTTGTGCTGGTGGTTTCAACATTGCCCGTGTTGTTTGCCACCTTATTTGGCCCCTTTTTGCCCCTTTTTCCTCTCTTGCCTTTACGCCGCTTTGGTTTGGCACCCTTGCCCGTAGGGTTGCCTGCGCTGGTTGCCTCAGCGTCTTTGTTCGCCTGTGTCTTAGCATTGACCTTGCCCTTGGCCGCCGCCTGTTTATTGCCCTGAACAGTTTGTGTCGTCTGTTTGAGGCCAAGAATCTTTTATACTGCCTGCTCCTGCAGGAGTTGGATAGGGACGAGTGTCCCTTAACTTTGCAGTTCGTGCAATAGAGTGAGCAGTTGCCCTTGCAGCTTTTGGCTGGCCTAGAGCATGTTCGGCATTTTTCCTCGCTGAGGCAGTTTGCCTTTACATGCCCGTAATTTAAACAGTTGACGCACTGTTTGGTCGCCTGAGGTAGGGAAGTGTCGCTACTACTTCGCCTGCCACTTTGATTGTCTCTGGGACTGTCGTTCCCAATATTGTGAGTATTACTACTCTGGTATTTCTGCCTTGGCTTTTAATCCTATACATGTCGGTTATGGTAGGATCGTGTTGCTGCTGGGTTGTGAGCCTTTCGTCATTGATACCCTTATCAAGATGCACCGCGCATCTTGTGTGTGAGACCCAGCCTGGCACTTTCCAAACTTTAACCTGGTCAAGGACTTTTGTTGGGAGCTTGGCGAAATGATTTATGTTGTCACCTCTGACTACATATCCCCGATTTGCTTTATGTATTTTTGTTACAGAGATTGACTTTGCTAGTTCCTCCCGTAAAGCTTGGGACGAGACCCTGCTGGAGAAGGTGAGGTTGTAGTCTGTACAGTAGACTAGCCTCTCCCACCCCTGCTGCTTTGTTTGGAGGGCAGCCTTAACCGTAGCTTTGGCTTGTCTAGCTTGGTCATTGGACTTCTTATTGTTCCTGGTCCAAAGCTCTTGAACTAGTGCCCGGTCTGACTGGCTGATTTCAGTGTAACCAGTGACTCATTGCAGCTTCTGAGTAGGAGCTGTTTTGACTTTCTGCTGTATTGATTTTGCGCTTTTGGGGGTTTGTGGGTTGCGGACTGAAATCCTGGCTGGTCTTACCGGGACCGTTCTCAGGCTCTTTCATTTTTTAGCTATCTCTGCTGGGGCTGGGCATTCCCCTTGTGATATTTTGAGGGCTAGGCACTCCCTCTTCGGACTCAGAGTCCATTTCTATATTTATAGATATTGGGGTCGTTAGTCCCATATCTGTGCCAACCCTACCGGCAGTTGGTGTGGAGGTAGACACGGCTACCTCCTTGCTAATTGTAAGGCCCTGAGAGTTGGGCAGACTCTCGGGCTCAATCTCCTTGGCAGTCACGGCTGCTCCCTTTCCTCTCTCTAGCTGGGGTGTAGACATGGCTACACCCCTGCTTTCCCCTGGGGGATCAGACACGGCCACTCCCCTACTCTCTCTCTGGGGGGTGGTCACGGCCGCTCCCCTGCTCTCCCTCTGGCGAGTGGACATGGCCACTCTCCTCCTTTCACCATGGGGAGTGGACACGGCCACTCCCCTACCTTTCCCGTTGGGAGTAGACACGGCTACTCCCCCTACCTCACAGTCCTGTTTTCTGTGTACCTCGGCGGTAACAGAGAAGGTGTTCCCAGAGTTGCTCGCCATGAGTAGGCTGGGAACAGTCCTAGTGGAGCCGCTTGGTAACAAATTTTTGCCAAATTGATACTTTGTGGCAGGAAAGATCATATTTTGCACATAGGTGGCCTATAGTATTCTAAACATAGAACGATCAGGAGGCAGGCCATATTTACTCCAGTTTTAATTTTATTGACTAATGAAATTCCTAAACTTAAAGGGTTTTTAAAAAGGTCACTACACATTGTTTATATTCGATCTTAATGAACACCTAGATACATATAATATACAAAAAATACAGTTATTAACAGTAATATTTCATTATACAGCTTCTGTTGTGAATCTAAAACGAAAGTCCCTCAAAAATATTTCGCCTATTCGCAATACTAGATACAGATAATATCACATACATACAACCTTTTCAATTTGAAAGTATTTCTAGCGGCAAAACCGACAGGAATATTGACGACTTTCCACCAGATGACAACATACAGCCGTGGGACGATCCCTATCCCGACTACGTTTTGAATCGACCTACTGCAGACTGGTATGCAAGTCACTTGCCTATCACATGTTCATGGAAAGCAAATTAGATACTGAATTAATTTTTCAGCAGTCACAGTAAAATTTGCAGTCACGATAACAACAATGTTCGATCAATGTGTTGAGCCTGTCTTCCGGTATCCATCGGGAAAGTTAACACTGAAATAGTTACGTTCGAGGTTCATGATTTTATTAAGGTTACTAGTATTAAGTAACTTTCAGCTTTATTTCATTAAATGCGTCTTCTGATTACATTTATCAGTAAAGGTTTTAGTATGGTGATACTCTTTTCTATGAAATACGTACCGCTACGGAGGTCGATAAGTTCGATCTCACTACTGTACTGTAGAGAAGTACCCTATATTCGTTAGTGTATGTTTTCGGAGAAGTTGGTATATTGGTGCATCAAGGATCAGTTCTATTACATTTTAATTTCCATGCACATGTAAAGCATCTGTCATTTGTCGTGATACTTGTCATATAAATCTGCAAAATATACATAAAATGTAAAATGATAAAGATATGTACAGTAACCTCCTTAACAGCTGATAATAGATATAATAAAGAAATATAGATGCAATAAATACTGACAAATCCTTATCGTTCTCTTTAACTGTCAGCTAGTGAAAATTCTTCATTGTGTTCTAGTAGTAATGTGTAAAGTGTGATCAGCCCTAAAGAAAGACCAGCGATCAAATCAAGAAACCAGCACACAAAAATTAAAGCAAATAGTTTATTTGCATACTTTAAACTGTTTATGTCAAAATAATGAATACAGTGTGTACACCAACATCATGAAGGCAAGGGCTTCCGTGTAAATTAACTGGATGGACTAGTAAAAGCCTAAGAGAACAAGATTGCTCTCCAATAACACCATGTGACACAGTGGTGACTGCAATTTGGAAACATTTACCATCTGAACAAGTCCCAGGATTCAAACAGACGAATACAATAGACCTTAAGACATCAGGCACAACTGGTTTCAGTTCACACCCTAGGCACATATACATGATTTCATTTTATATCTTGATGTTAGTGAATTCACCAGTTCCTGTTTACTACTTATAAATGAAAGTGTCTGGCAGAATATCCTGGAAAAATAGGCTGTTGTGCTCTGCAAGTCTGTAGGAAGGAAACATGTTTCTTCTCCCGAGAATGGCCCTGAGTAGGAATTCCACATACTCTGTGAATAGATTTGACATTGAATTAGAGACATTTTGAAACACAATTTCAGTATATTTCGTTTTGGCAATCATAAAAATAATTTTCTTTGAAATCTGCACTAATAAAGTAAGTACTTTTGTCTTAACAAATGCTGAGAGGAAAAATAGATATGAGGATTAAAAACCAGTGTCTATGCAAACAAGACTTAGTGTTGACTCATTAGTTAGAGAAAAAAAACATACAGTAATAGGAACAGTGTTTTTTTCAAACTGGAGTGTACCAGTTCAACAAAAGGAGGAGGGAGGCAAAAATTATTGATTGTCTGAATTGTATTTACCACATGTTGGTCTCTTGATCACTGGCTTGGCCTCTTGGTTTAGGCTTTGGGGAAGCTGATTGCCCACTTGGGTTCTCCAGTCTTGGTCACTGCTAGGGCATTTAGGCTGTTTTCATTGATGTGAAATGCTGCCATGCACATCCTAAAAATAGCATTAAAGTAGCATTTTTACATTTGCCAAAACAAACAAATCCATTATCTGAATGAACATATTTCCCTGATTTCCCATTTTTGAAAGTGGGTTAAACGTTACCTATATATACAGCTGCCAGGATGTTTTTACAAGGGTTCCATTAATACCTAAGTTTTATACCTGTGCAGAGCAGTCATTTTCATTTTATTTATTGTACATTGCCTTAAGAGAGAAAGAATGAGAGTCAACATTTGAATCATGCCCTAACATCCCACCCACCCCCTCCCTCAATTCACATACCATATTAACATAGTTGGGGACCAGTCCCTGGTGGATAATTATCTGATATGACTGGGCGGTGGGGTAGCCTAATGGTTAAAGCGTTGGCTCGTCACGCCGAAGACCCGAGTTCGAATCCCCACATGGGTACAATGTGTGAAGCCCATTTCTGGTGTCCCCTGCCGTGATGTTGCTGGAATATTGCTAAAAGCGGCGTAAAACCAAACTCAGTCAGTCAGTCAGTCTGATATGACTCATTTTTAATTATTTTTTAATAATTATGTGCTCTCTCTCACCACTGCACCCATATGTTGCAATTTCTAATTTTTCCATGCCCATCCCCATCCCAATTTCCTCCACAAACACACTTACACACACACAACAACAACACACTCGCCTAGGGAAATAGATGACCTGGCTCTACTGAGTAACAGTTACACTTACAGTGGCTGTGAAAATATATCTCTGATCGAAAATAAGACATGAGCGCAAATTATGACGTACTTTTACATCAGCTAGTTTTGGTGCATATTTATACTTTTTACGAGCTTTTTCATAAATGGATGGTGCAGGTGTGGTATATATTCATGTTTGAATGACATTATGTAATAAAATGCATAGTGTTTAACCTTTTCAAAAATCCTTTAAAACACTAGTGACTGAAGCATCATAAAATCACCATTTTCTCATACTTACCTCCCTTACATGAAAGTTACCTCCCTTTACATGCAAATTCATGAACTTGAACACGAGATTGACCTCCCTTGTCTGTTTTCTGCATGGAATTTCAATGAAGGTTTCTGATGTTTTGGGGTGTAATTTTGAGTGAGAAAGGTTAATTATCTTGTGAAATATTGTAATTTATCACATACTGAAGTCATGGCCTGTAGTACAGGCTTACCAACCATTAGTTCATCAGATACTAGCAAGTTGCAAACAAATTGGTCAGTTTGTGCATTATGTCAGATAAAAGATGACAGCAAATTAGTTGATCCATCCAATGTCACAAGACAAAACATGAAAGGTGCTGGCTTCAGAAAACTAGTAATTACTTTGACCAAACTTTTTGAGCTGCATTCATTACCACTGAATATTGAACTGTCAAGATTAGATGAAGGGAATGGAATCCAGAATACTTTGGAAGAAAATCAAGTTAAATGGCACAAGCACTGTTTTGACAAGTGTGGGGATAGAGCAGTTGAGAGAGTTATGAAAAGGGCACATAAATTAGTGGAAAATGAACATCTACCAACAACACCTGTGAAAAAGAAACTGAGAATATGTTTAGACAATTCTGAAAATGAAAATGAATTATCCACTGACACAATCCATAGTTCTGACAAATCTGTGTGTTTCTTTTGTGACTTACCAACAGATAGTAACCCAGATAACATTCGGACGTTGACCCAACGTTGGCAATGTTGGCAAAACCATTGCCAACGTTGGGCCAACGTCTGAATGCTATCTGGGTAATGACCCTGTGGCTCAAACAATGACATTTGATTCTAACATTCGTTTGATGGCTCATGAACTTCAGGATAGAAAACTTATAGGCAAATTATCTGCAGGTGAAGTAATTGCACTTAATGTTGTATATCATAAACATTGCTACACAGATCTATAAAATACAGATCATCCCTGAGAGCCAAAAACAACCAACGACAGAATAAATTTGGACCATATTCAATAGCTTTTGCAGAATTAATTTCATATGTAGAAGAACACAGATATGAGGCAAATTCAGTTTTGAAGTTGGCAGACATTGTGAAATTGTTTACAAGAAGACTTCAGCAACTTGGTGACAATAGAACTGTTAATACCTCCAGACTGAAAGAAGCTTTGCTTGCTGAAATACCTGGCTTAGAAGCACTCACATCAAAAAAAAGGTACACTTTTATCCTTTAACATTGGTGATACCTTGTTAACAGATGAAAGTTCAGATAGCGATGCTGTGACTATCATGCGGGCAGCTAAAATTATTAGAAGAGATATTTTCACAATGGATTCAGAAAACCCACTGAAATCAAGTCAGTCTCATCAGGAACCACTGACACTACTCACTCTCATACAAATGATACTTGGTTGTACTTGCTTCACAAGTGAAAAGAATGATACAACAGGTATCTTAGAAGCCGCATCTTCCATTTCCCAACCGCTGATATTCAACTGCCTGCGAAGAGAGAGAAAGGAGAAGATGTCTCATGGCACACGTCGTCATAATCCAGACAGAGAAACTGCACTGCCATTATACTTAGGACTTCTCATTCCCAGTAAAACTCGGAAACGACACTTGGTGTATATTCTCTTTGAAAGAGGACTGTGGGTATCCTATGACAGAGTTCTACATGTGTCAACGAACCTTGCAAACCAAATGATTGCAGGATATGAACAGCAAGGAGTTGTTTGCCCATCTCAGCTTAAAGCCCATGTTTTTACAACTGGCAATTTTGACAACATAGATCACAACCTATCATCAACTTTTGCCAAGTCCGCTTTTCATGGCAGTGCCTTATCTCTTACAAATCATATTACTCACGAGAACCCTGGATTGCATAGACAGTTTCAACATTTACCAGAAGTCGATATGAAATCAAGGAGGGTTGCACCACTGCCTGAATCATACACTAATGTAGCACCAGTCGCCTTTCCAAGCAACAAACCATTACCATCCAAACCTCGTGGAGCAGCACTGTTAACTTCACAGGTAACATTGATTTGGAACAGAAACAGTGGCTTGAAGAAGTTTCTTTGCTATTGAACAGTGGACAAATACACACGAAAGTCAACATTTCCTGGTCAGCTTACTTTGCAGACAAGATGCCATCAACTCCCACGTCCACCAGCTGTCACTGGTATGCTGCCTTTATTCAGAGACACTGCTCATTCTCCAGCTATGGTATTGCATGCCATGAATGTAATCAAGAGTGCAATTCAGTATTTGAATCCTGGGCAAATACCCGTGTTTACTGTTGATCAACCACTTTTTGCATTAGCAAAGAAGATTCAGTGGACATGGCCAGAGGTATAAGGAGAAGACAAGTTTGTAGTCTTGATGGGCGGACTCCACATAGAGATGACATTTCTGGCTGTTTTAGGAGATTAGTTACAAGGAAGTGGGTGGACATCAGTTCTCGCAAGCTCCAATGTGACAACGGAAGGAAGGGCCTCTGCACTCGAAAAAGGAACACATGTATCCAGATGTCAGTGGGCTCACCAAGTTACAGTAGCTGCACTCTGGCATTTGCAACAGAAAGCCTTCTCTGACTTCCTTGCTGAAACTGAAGACACACTCTCATTTGATGATTGGTGTAAGGAACGGAAGAACATATGTCCACAGTTTTGCTTCTGGGACACTGCCATAAAGCTTGAAATTCTCTTCCTCAAATTCTTGCACTCACTGTGTGAGGGAAATTACAAGATGTACCTTGAATCCCTATCAGATATGATTCCATGGATGTTTGCTCTTGACCATGTTCATTATGCAAGATGGATGACAGTACATCTTTGTGATCTTCTCCAACTCGAACACACTGCGCCTGCCATTCACAGCGACATTTTGTAACCCAGAAGACTCAACGCAGGTTCAGTATGCTTCCAGATCCATGAACAACTTAATGCTGTGTTGAAAGGAGATGGTAGCGTGATTGGAATCACAGAAAGTGAGACAGCATTGACAAGGTGGATGGTAAGTGGTCCAAACATCACACACTTGTTAAAGGAGTATGAAATTAACTGCAGAACACAGAAGCCAAGTACAGAGTGCCATCATGAGCAAACATGAGCAAAACCAGTCATGTTGCATTATGTGGAGATGTTGAACTCAACCCAGGGCCTACAGGTGAAGAAAAGAGTTATGGTTATTCAAAAGGAAATATTATCAGAATTAAAATCATTTAAGACTGACATGAAGAAAGAAATAGATGAACTAAAGATGGAGACACGGAGAATTAATACGACCCTGGCTGAGGTGCAACGAGATATGAACAATATTCAGCATCAGCAGGACATAATACAATGTGACATTGTTGAAGTTGCTAACCGCCTAGATCACCTGGAAGACGTAACCGAGTTGTTAAACCCCGACAATAGAACAGGCCTACTACAGCAGATTGACGCGCTTATACCTGTGCAGAGCAGTCATTTTCATTTTATGTATTGTACATTGCCTTAAGAGAGAAAGAATGAGAGTCAACATTTGAATCATGCCCTAACATCCCACCCACCCCCTCCCTCAATTCACATACCATATTAACATAGTTGGGGACCAGTCCCTGGTGGATAATTATCTGATATGACTGGGCGGTGGGGTAGCCTAATGGTTAAAGCGTTGGCTCGTCACGCCGAAGACCCGAGTTCGAATCCCCACATGGGTACAATGTGTGAAGCCCATTTCTGGTGTCCCCTGCCGTGATGTTGCTGGAATATTGCTAAAAGCGGCGTAAAACCAAACTCAGTCAGTCAGTCAGTCTGATATGACTCATTTTTAATTATTTTTTAATAATTATGTGCTCTCTCTCACCACTGCACCCATATGTTGCAATTTCTAATTTTTCCATGCCCATCCCCATCCCAATTTCCTCCACAAACACACTTACACACACACACAACAACACACTCGCCTAGGGAAATAGATGACCTGGCTCTACTGAGTAACAGTTACACTTACAGTGGCTGTGAAAATATATCTCTGATCGAAAATAAGACATGAGCGCAAATTATGACGTACTTTTACATCAGCTAGTTTTGGTGCATATTTATACTTTTTACGAGCTTTTTCATAAATGGATGGTGCAGGTGTGGTATATATTCATGTTTGAATGACATTATGTAATAAAAATGCATAGTGTTTAACCTTTTCAAAAATCCTTTAAAACACTAGTGACTGAAGCATCATAAAATCACCATTTTCTCATACTTACCTCCCTTACATGAAAGTTACCTCCCTTTACATGCAAATTCATGAACTTGAACACGAGATTGACCTCCCTTGTCTGTTTTCTGCATGGAATTTCAATGAAGGTTTCTGATGTTTTGGGGTGTAATTTTGAGTGAGAAAGGTTAATTATCTTGTGAAATATTGTAATTTATCACATACTGAAGTCATGGCCTGTAGTACAGGCTTACCAACCATTAGTTCATCAGATACTAGCAAGTTGCAAACAAATTGGTCAGTTTGTGCATTATGTCAGATAAAAGATGACAGCAAATTAGTTGATCCATCCAATGTCACAAGACAAAACATGAAAGGTGCTGGCTTCAGAAAACTAGTAATTACTTTGACCAAACTTTTGAGCTGCATTCATTACCACTGAATATTGAACTGTCAAGATTAGATGAAGGGAATGGAATCCAGAATACTTTGGAAGAAAATCAAGTTAAATGGCACAAGCACTGTTTTGACAAGTGTGGGGATAGAGCAGTTGAGAGAGTTATGAAAAGGGCACATAAATTAGTGGAAAATGAACATCTACCAACAACACCTGTGAAAAAGAAACTGAGAATATGTTTAGACAATTCTGAAAATGAAAATGAATTATCCACTGACACAATCCATAGTTCTGACAAATCTGTGTGTTTCTTTTGTGACTTACCAACAGATAGTAACCCAGATAACATTCGGACGTTGACCCAACGTTGGCAATGTTGGCAAAACCATTGCCAACGTTGGGCCAACGTCTGAATGCTATCTGGGTAATGACCCTGTGGCTCAAACAATGACATTTGATTCTAACATTCGTTTGATGGCTCATGAACTTCAGGATAGAAAACTTATAGGCAAATTATCTGCAGGTGAAGTAATTGCACTTGATGTTGTGTATCATAAACATTGCTACACAGATCTATAAAATACAGATCATCCCTGAGAGCCAAAAACAACCAACGACAGAATAAATTTGGACCATATTCAATAGCTTTTGCAGAATTAATTTCATATGTAGAAGAACACAGATATGAGGCAAATTCAGTTTTGAAGTTGGCAGACATTGTGAAATTGTTTACAAGAAGACTTCAGCAACTTGGTGACAATAGAACTGTTAATACCTCCAGACTGAAAGAAGCTTTGCTTGCTGAAATACCTGGCTTAGAAGCACTCACATCAAAAAAAAGGTACACTTTTATCCTTTAACATTGGTGATACCTTGTTAACAGATGAAAGTTCAGATAGCGATGCTGTGACTATCATGCGGGCAGCTAAAATTATTAGAAGAGATATTTTCACAATGGATTCAGAAAACCCACTGAAATCAAGTCAGTCTCATCAGGAACCACTGACACTACTCACTCTCATACAAATGATACTTGGTTGTACTTGCTTCACAAGTGAAAAGAATGATACAACAGGTATCTTAGAAGCCGCATCTTCCATTTCCCAACCGCTGATATTCAACTGCCTGCGAAGAGAGAGAAAGGAGAAGATGTCTCATGGCACACGTCGTCATAATCCAGACAGAGAAACTGCACTGCCATTATATTACTTAGGACTTCTCATTCCCAGTAAAACTCGGAAACGACACTTGGTGTATATTCTCTTTGAAAGAGGACTGTGGGTATCCTATGACAGAGTTCTACATGTGTCAACGAACCTTGCAAACCAAATGATTGCAGGATATGAACAGCAAGGAGTTGTTTGCCCATCTCCAGCTTAAAGCCCATGTTTTACAACTGGCAATTTTGACAACATAGATCACAACCTATCATCAACTTTTGCCAAGTCCGCTTTTCATGGCAGTGCCTTATCTCTTACAAATCATATTACTCACGAGAACCCTGGATTGCATAGACAGTTTCAACATTTACCAGAAGTCGATATGAAATCAAGGAGGGTTGCACCACTGCCTGAATCATACACTAATGTAGCACCAGTCGCCTTTCCAAGCAACAAACCATTACCATCCAAACCTCGTGGAGCAGCACTGTTAACTTCACAGGTAACATTGATTTGGAACAGAAACAGTGGCTTGAAGAAGTTTCTTTGCTATTGAACAGTGGACAAATACACACGAAAGTCAACATTTCCTGGTCAGCTTACTTTGCAGACAAGATGCCATCAACTCCACGTCCACCAGCTGTCACTGGTATGCTGCCTTTATTCAGAGACACTGCTCATTCTCCAGCTATGGTATTGCATGCCATGAATGTAATCAAGAGTGCAATTCAGTATTTGAATCCTGGGCAAATACCCGTGTTTACTGTTGATCAACCACTTTTTGCATTAGCAAAGAAGATTCAGTGGACATGGCCAGAGGTATAAGGAGAAGACAAGTTTGTAGTCTTGATGGGCGGACTCCACATAGAGATGACATTTCTGGCTGTTTTAGGAGATTAGTTACAAGGAAGTGGGTGGACATCAGTTCTCGCAAGCTCCAATGTGACAACGGAAGGAAGGGCCTCTGCACTCGAAAAAGGAACACATGTATCCAGATGTCAGTGGGCTCACCAAGTTACAGTAGCTGCACTCTGGCATTTGCAACAGAAAGCCTTCTCTGACTTCCTTGCTGAAACTGAAGACACACTCTCATTTGATGATTGGTGTAAGGAACGGAAGAACATATGTCCACAGTTTTGCTTCTGGGACACTGCCATAAAGCTTGAAATTCTCTTCCTCAAATTCTTGCACTCACTGTGTGAGGGAAATTACAAGATGTACCTTGAATCCCTATCAGATATGATTCCATGGATGTTTGCTCTTGACCATGTTCATTATGCAAGATGGATGACAGTACATCTTTGTGATCTTCTCCAACTCGAACACACTGCGCCTGCCATTCACAGCGACATTTTGTAACCCAGAAGACTCAACGCAGGTTCAGTATGCTTCCAGATCCATGAACAACTTAATGCTGTGTTGAAAGGAGATGGTAGCGTGATTGGAATCACAGAAAGTGAGACAGCATTGACAAGGTGGATGGTAAGTGGTCCAAACATCACACACTTGTTAAAGGAGTATGAAATTAACTGCAGAACACAGAAGCCAAGTACAGAGTGCCATCATGAGCAAACATGAGCAAAACCAGTCATGTTGCATTATGTGGAGATGTTGAACTCAACCCAGGGCCTACAGGTGAAGAAAGAGTTATGGTTATTCAAAAGGAAATATTATCAGAATTAAAATCATTTAAGACTGACATGAAGAAAGAAATAGATGAACTAAAGATGGAGACACGGAGAATTAATACGACCCTGGCTGAGGTGCAACGAGATATGAACAATATTCAGCATCAGCAGGACATAATACAATGTGACATTGTTGAAGTTGCTAACCGCCTAGATCACCTGGAAGACGTAACCGAGTTGTTAAACCCCGACAATAGAACAGGCCTACTACAGCAGATTGACGCGCTTACTAGTGAAATCGACAGACAGGAGCAGTACAGCAGAAGAAATAACGCGATCATCTACGGTATGTCAGAGAAGGAGAACAGAGACTTCTCTCGTATGTAAGAAGTATGTTTGCGATATACTCAACGACACAGCCGGAGAAGAGGACTCACCACTGACACCTGATACTATCGTAGCAGCACATCGCCTGGGCCCAACAGGTAAAAGATCACCTAGACCCATGATAGTGAAGTTTATGTACCCAGAAGATAAGTCATGGGCGGTCAGTCTGAGACATAAACTGAAATGTATTGGGTATGGGATCTCTAACGACCTTACAAAGAAACAGAGAGAAACTTTACAGAAACTGAAAAGTGAAAACAAATTCGGTTATTATAAGAACGGCAAGCTTATCATCAAGGACGCTGATGAATCGTCTGCTAGCCAGTCAGACAGACAGAGCGATACCAAAACTCGCCCTCGACTACGAGCCCATAGGAAGGGTGGGCAGAATGATAACAGAGGGGCATGGCCCCGCCCAGGCGGAATCTTGTATTAGTTTCCTTTTTTGCAACATTAATGGACTGTATTCTAAGGTGTGTGATAATGTCTTCTTATCCTTCCTAGCACACCATGACATTGTGGGACTCACTGAGACCTGGCATGATCATACTTCTCTTGAAGATGATTTCCCTGAGTATGTGCGTTATAGTGTTCCAGCAGTGAAACTATCTAATGCAGGAAGACTATCAGGCGGCATTCTAGTGTTAGTTAGAAGGAGTATACAGAAGTTCATTAAGTTACACAAATGTACTGAGAATGCAATTTTTTATTGTGTTTGACAAAGCTATGCTCTCTACAAATAAGGATATACTTATGGCTTGTGTGTATATACACCCAGAAAGTTCTCCATGGTATAACAACAAGCCCAATAAGTGCGGTATACGTATTTTACAAGAATCATTACTTGACATAATTCAAGAGCTTGGCAATGTAGATGTACTACTAGGTGGGGATTTTAATGCAAGAACAGGTATAGAGTTGGATTACATTCTACATGATATTTCGAGTCATGTTGGTTTAGACCATTGCTCATATATACACGATACCAGTAATATATCACGTCATTCGCGTGACATGGTGATAAACAAATACGGGCGTTCATTGCTACAGCTCTGTATATACTTCAATCTCATTATCATGAATGGAAGATGTGGTTCAGATGCAGGTGTTGGTGAATATACTTTTGTTTCAGCAGTGGGTACAAGTGTCATTGACTTTATTATCACTTCAAGTTCTTTATTCACATTGTGTCACGAATTCGATGTCGTTACGAGGTCTGAGTCTGATCATTTACCTGTACGATGTACGTTTCAGTCACGTGGCATTGACGCCACTCTACGCGAGGATGGTAATGTAACACAGGATGCACTCGGCGAGGGTGCGAAGTTTAGATTTAAGTGGGATGTGGACAAGGTCGGCCAATTCAGGGAGAATTTACTTTCACCTGATATATCTAGATTGCTTGAAAGCTTTTGTGATAACGTTCTTTCAGATATTAACAACGCAGTAACATTTCTTACAAATGCAATATGTCAAGCTGCACAGTGTATGAAACGCAAACATGGCATAAATAGACGAAATTCACAACCTTGGTTTGATAAAGAGTGCACATTTCTAAGACATGAGAAAGACAGACTTCTGGGGTGTTTTAGGCATTTTAATGATGGAGCATCGCTACGAAAGTATGTACTCGCCAGAAACAAGTACAATTGTACTTTAAGATCTAAAAAAAAGAAATTACTACGGATCTGTAAAAGATAAATTACTTACAAATCTGAATAACTCAAAATTGTTCTGGAACACCATGTGCAGGCTTTCTTCATCTAAGAATTCTATTCCCAACATAACAATTGACTCGTGGTATACACATTTCACAAACATAGTTCAACATACGGATACATTTAATGTCGATTTACATTCTATCGATCATGATATTGAAGAGAAGATAGATCAAGACAGCCCTAGTATACTTGACGCTCCTATTACAAGAGATGAGATCTGTGCAGCGATTAAAGAACTAAAATCATCCAAGAGTGCTGGGCCTGATCATATCATATCAGAATTTTTTTAAGTCCTCACAGGATATTTTAGTTCCCTATATTCAGTTGCTATTCAATGTTCTGTTTGATCGAGCGTATTTTCCAGAATCGTGGTGTATGGGTCTTATTGTACCTATACATAAAAAAGGGGACTCTAGTGTAGTTAACAATTACAGAGGTATATCAATTACAAGTATCTTCAGCAAGCTGTACATACATATTCTGAATAATAGACTAACATTTTGGTGCTCTTGCTATGAAAAAATCGTTGAATCGCAAGCGGGGTTTCATAAAGGTTACAGTACTATTGATAACATTTTTATCCTACAGTCCATTATTGAACGCTATCTCTCAAAAAAGAGAGGTAAAGTGTATGCATGTTTCATAGACTTTTCCAAAGCCTTCGACTTCGTGAATAGGACAAAACTGTGGAATATTTTAAGGCTAAGAGGAGTAAGCAGCAAAATGCTTAAATCAATCCAAGCCCTCTATGCAAGTGTTAAAGCGTGTGTCAAATTCAAAAATAATTTATCAACATGTTTTGATTGTCCATTGGGTCTACGACAAGGGTGTATCCTAAGCCCTCTTCTTTTTCTATTCTTATCAATGAACTAGCTTATGAAATCGAAGCATGTTGCGTACCAGGAATTCAGCTTCATCCTGAACTTGTACAGTTATTTCTTCTTTTATTTGCTGATGATGTTGTGTTTATCTCTGATACAGTGTTTGGTTTACAGAAAAGACTTGATGTCCTAAAGATATTTTGTTCTGAGAATTGTTTGACGGTAAATATGGAAAAAACAAAGGTAATAGTCTTTAAGAAAGGTGGAAGACTGTCGAAGTATGAAAAATGGTTCTATAATGGTGTACAAATAGAATGTGTTTCCTGGTACAAATATCTAGGTATTTTATTCAGTAGGTCATTAGTATGGACCAAACACATAGAAAATGTATGTCTGCAGGCTAAGCAAGTTTTATTTGGTATTTTTAGATCACTGTCAATGTTTAAGCCATTACCTTTTCACTTGTTCTTTAAGATTTTCGACACCAAAGTTTGTCCAATTTTATTATACGGAGCAGAAATATGGGGACTGAATGTTGTTAACGAAATAGAAGTTATACATGTAGCAGCTTGTAAACGATTTCTAGGAATTAAATCCTCTGTTTCAGCGCATGTTGTGCGAGGCGAATGTGGAAGATATCCATTGTATATTTATACCATCAACAGGTCTATCAAATATTGGTGTAAAATATTGAAAATGTCAAATGAGCGATATGTAAAGAAATGTTATAACATGCTTGTACAAATGGAAAGTAATGGTTGCAGGAGCTGGGCATCTAGGATAAAGCATATATTAGAAGTCTATGGATTTGGATTTGTTTGGCAAGAACAGATGGTTCGAAGTGAAACGCTATTTTAAATGAATTTCTTGGTAGACTCAAAGTTTCGTATCAACAGGACTGGCATTCTGCACTAATAAAAGGCACAAAACATTTGGATACACGTTGTTTAAACCTATGTTCGGTGTTGAATCTTATATCTTCATAGTTAGCTATTTTAAACATAGACGTGCGCTTGCTCAGTTTAGATCGGGGTCTCATAAACTACGAATAGAAACTGGCAGGTATATTGGTGAGGCTAGAAATGACAGATTATGTAATATCTGTAAATTGCCATATATAGAAGATGAATATCACTTCTTACTTATTTGTAATAAATATCAAGTATTGCGGCGACTGTATATACCTTTACACTTTTATGAATATCCAACAATCCAAAAATTTAATACGCTTCTGCAATCATCAAATGCAAGCATCTTAAAACATTTATCGGCATATATATATCAAGCTATGTTACTGAGACAGTCCTCATTATAACATATTTTCTCACTCTGTAATTCTCAAAGTGTAACCTGGGCCTATGGCCTATATTACTTTTCTGAAATAAACCACCATATAACCAAGCATCCAGAGACAGTTTGCAAAGAATGTCCAAGATGTTGTTACAGCCATTTCAGATCAAGGAAACCCATTCTCAGATGAAACAAATGACATTCTGACACTGGATACAAGGCTGGTCATGAGTGAGGATGTTGCTGACAATGTACGCAAAGCAGAAGCAGCTGGAAGGAAGCAACATCAAGAATTCGTAGATCAACGCCTGACAGATTCTTCCTCAAAGTTTTATGACAACATCTCTAAGAACAATTTCACCTTACTTGGCAGTGGCATTAGGAAGTCTGCTTCTAAGAAAAACAGAACAAAAGTGTCAAACATGAGGAAGATGTTCAGTTCTTCTCCAGATTGTACGTTTCTTGTCAGAACAGGGATGGTGATATGGAAACGTTCTTTCAGCATGAGAATCATGCCTGGCCACCTTCACTTGCAGAAAACAATGAGATGAGACTAACTCACAGTAAAGCTGAAATTCTCAAAACCTTGGAGCCTTTAGCCACAACTCAGTATGTTGAACCACCTGATGTACAAGTCATGATACTTGATGGTGCTGCTATAGTTCAAACTCTGGATCCTGTGAGCATAAAAAAGGAAAGAAACATTGTACTTCACACATTCGATGATTTCTCCAAGAAGGTCTTCATTCCATATGTGCTGCATCAGCTGAGTACTGTTGAAAGATTGGACATTGTATGGGATCGTTCTCTTCAAGACACTTTGAAATCACACACCAGACTAATCCGTGGGGAAGGCATGGCACTGGGGGTAGAGGCCCAAACCCACTTACCATCTAACTGGAAATCATTCCTCAGGGTGAACTCCAACAAGACAGGTCTGTTTCAATTTTTGGCAGAGGGTGTATCAAATGCTGACGTTCCAGATGACAAAGTCCTCTGCACTACTCTTAAAGACACGGCACTCAGCAGGCAGACTGATGTGTCTGGTCTCCAGCCATGTAATCACGAAGAGGCGGATACAAGGATGCTTCTGCACTGTAAACACGCGGCAACTCAAGGCTACAAGACAATTCTGGTGGTTGCAACGGATACATATGTCGTTCTCCCCAGCGTTGTCATGGCCTCGTATCTTGACTGTCAGCTGTGGGTGAACTTTGGTCAAGGTGCCCATAAACGATACATTCCATCTCATCTGATTGCTGAAAAGCTTGGACTCAGTATATCCAGGGGTCTTCTCTTCTTCCATGCCTTTACAGGCTGTGACACGGTCTCCACCTTCTGCGGTATTGGGAAGACTACAGCATGGAATGTCTGGATGTCAATGAAAGATATCATCACTCCAGTTTTTACTCAACTGTCAATGGCGCCAGCACAGATTGGTGAAGCAGAATTGTCTCAACTGGAGCGATTTACTGTGGCCATGTACAAACGCACTTTGCCCATACTCAGTGTGAATGAGGCACGCATGAGTTTGTTCACCCAAGGTGATAGGAATATTGAAAATATCCCACCAACTCTGGACGCGCTAATCCAGTATGCCAAAAGAGCAGCCTACCAGAGTGGACATATATGGGGACAAACTCTTGACAAACACCCAATCATTCTTTTCCCGTCTGAATGGGGTTGGACTCGGGAAGAGACATCATGGGTTCCCAAATGGACAACATTGCCTGAAGCAGCTAAAAGTGTGCAGAGAACTGATCAAATGTGGATGTAAGGCCTACTGCAGTGGGCGGTGTAAATGTAGCAAAGCGGGACTTCAGAGCACACACTTATGTTCCTGTTCTGGACAATGTGTACAGTAAATCGAACAGATGCAGCGAGTAAAATCTTCGAAGTACTGCCTAAGTATGCCAATTAATAATCTTTAAATTAGGATTTTCCATTTAACTCACATAATCATTCTGAACTTAACACCTAAGGTCTTTAATGTCTTCTCAAACATTATTAATATGCAAAAAACACACTTTTTTGTATTTTTGCCCCAAAAAGTAGGATGCACTTTCCAAAACTGTTGCCTCCTGCTTGTTTTATGATTATGGGCTGTTTGGTTATGTCTGTGCCAAATTTCAGCTTTCCTGCCAGAAGTGAACATAAATTTCACCAAGCAGCTCCACTATATCGGGCTTCTATAGTTTGAAAAATAGAGCTGGGATTCCCCCCTTAGGTCACGTGATTGTTTTTATTGATGACATCTGCTAGCAGACGAGCGATGTTTGGAAAACTTTGAAGCTGAGTAAGTTTATAGAAAATGTTTGCAAAGATCGCGCAAAAAATGCATTACGTGCTAGATATAAAATTGCATTAGTTTTTAATAGTAGATGACTGTACGTACGCAAATCGATGAAAGTCTGAACATTTTTTGTTCAGACCTGTGCCGATCAACTGATGAACGTAAACAATCGATAAGTAGCTCGATTTGGCAAGTGGCTCGTGAGAAATTATGTCATTAGAAAATTCCACGGAAACGTAAGTACCACGTAATCATATGACGGCATGGTACTATATCAATTTAGGTTCTAAACTCTGTCAAAAAAGAAACGCAACCCCTGTCCTCAGAAATGAAAAATTCGTTTGAATGAAGTTATTGCTTCCAAACTAAATTTTATTCGAATGTATTGAAATGATACACGTAATTAATGAAGATTACCATCCAAACAACTGCATTTGTACGCATAAGTGTATTTTATTGCTTATTCCGTCACAACGCATGAAATGACCCTCATGGTGACTTCGCACAAAAAAAACACATGCAAATCATGAAAATGGCAGTTAATGTAGGGGTGTATAAAAGCCCATGTGCTTCCGTATTATATTCATTCATTTGTCGCCGAAAAGCTGTGTTAAAATGCCACGATTGAGTGCTGCCGACCGAAATATCGCCATTGGTCGTGTTCAAGCCGGAGAAAGTTTTGGAACTGTTGCACGGCACCTAAATGTTCACAAAACAACGATATCCCGACTTTGGAGCCGCTACAACAACTTCAATTTGACCAACGATCGCCCGAGAAGTGGAAGGCCAAGAATCACGACCCCTTCAAGATCGGTACATCCGGGTCCATCACCTGCGTAATCGGCATGCCCTACCAACCGTGACTGCCACACAAATACCAGGTTTGAGGAGAGTGTCAGCTCAAACGATTAGGAACCGTCTGAAGAAGCGGGTTTACGTGCCTGTAGACCAGTTGTTGGACCTGTACTACGCCCCTACATCGACGCCGACGACTCAGGTGGTGCAACAACGTAAGGATACGGACTTTACAAAACTGGAGGCGAATCTGGTTTCTGATGAATCACGTTTTCTTTTGCAACGTCACGACGGAAGACAGCGTCTGTATAGGAGACGTCATAAACGTTTTGCGCCCATCTGCGTCCGACAGGTGGACAGATTTGGCGGAGAAAGCGTCATGGTTTGGGGAACCATCTCATACAACCAGAAATCAGACTTGGTGATCGTTCCAGGGAACCTGACAGCCCAACGTTACATCAACCACGTGTTAGAGCTTCACCTTCTCCCGATTATTGACCAACAGACACAGATTTTTCAACGGACAACGCCCGGCCCTCATACTGCACGTGCAACAATGAACTTTCTGCAGAATTCCAACGTCAATGTCTTGCCATGACCCTCTAAATCACCAGACCTCAACCCTATTGAACACCTGTTGGATACTCTGGATCGACGCGTACGTCAACGTCAGCCGCCGCCACAGACGCTGCAACAGCTCGCCGTTGCACTGCAGGAGGAGTGGAGAGCCATTCCCCAGGAAAGAATCCGGCGTCTTATCCGTTCTTGTCCAAGGAGATGCCGTGCAGTGATTGCAGCGCGTGGTGCTCATACGAGATACTGAGAAAGACGCCCCCCTGGTGACAAACTGGTGTCTGTGAGATGACTTTTGAAATGACAATTTTAAACATGCCCATCTGGGTTATTATTCTGCCAAATTTCAGACTTCTGTCTTAAATAATAAAAATGCCGTGTCGTCCTAAAACTTCAGATCAAAATCTCTAAAATACAGGGGGGTTGCGTTTTTGACAGAGTTTATTACACTATGCATGTTATAGCGTCCTGTTTCGCCAAGTATGGCTTTATTGGAAGCAAATGTACCTACTGTAAGAAATCTTTTAAAATAGGATGCATGGACATTTTTAATGGCTTCGAAATAATTTGCTCCCCATATTATATGGCTGGCTGAGTATGGTTTTACGCCGTTTTTAGCAATATTCCAGCAATATCACGGCGGGGGACACCAGACCATATTATACTGGAAATTATGACATGATTATATATGTTAAAAGAAATATATTAAATCACAACCTTTTGTAATATGTTATAAAGGATCAAAGAAAGTATACATTTACACACACAAAAATTCTTATGTGTTTTCATTGTATTTAAAACCGTAAACAACATCAGCCCAAATCCGATAGCCAGCGCGTATGCATATGCTTAAATTTGCTAGTATACATGAAAGGCAAAATGGTATTATATCTACCTAAATATACTGTAAGCCATTAAAAACGCAATTTGACATTCATACTTTCTTTACTCACACCAATTTCAACATATATAAACCTAACTGGCAGATATGTTTTAAGTGAACATCTGTGAATAATTTCATCTGAAAATGTCCAGTCAACATCAGTGACGCAACAACGACATCAAACAAAGGAGGGGTCACTTGCAGTCAATATCGTGTGTGTCCACACATGCTCGCAGTCTTTGGGCCATTGAAAGACACACATTTCTCAGGAACAGCTGTTGGATGGTCTGCAGCCTCTGCTTGTCTGTGGTCTGATCATGACACCACCCCCTCCAAAACGATCATGTTCAAGGACACAGTTTGGCGCAAGTCTTTCACCTTTACGTCGATAAATCTGTGGACATCCATCTGCAAAGGATAAGTTAAACCTGGATTCATCTGACAAAATGACATCTGGCAATGTCCTGTTGCCAAGATTGGCCCCATTTGCTGCCCATCGGTGTCTGGCAAGTCTGTGGCGATGCAATAAGGTTGGACCATGGTATGGGTACCTTTTGGGCGCTGAAATGAGGTTGACTTGTCCCAATTGTCCTCCTTGCCTCATCATCAGCTGTTTGGAACCGATTTCGCAAGTGTGAAACTCGGATATTGCGGTTTTGTCGAGCTGTTATCACAGGTGGTGCACCAGGTCGCGGACGATCAGCAACACTTCCGGTTGCCCGAAAACGGTGTCTGAGTCGACTTACAGTGGATGGATGCACATTAAAGTGCCTGGCAATCATCACATCTGAAGCACCTTGGCTGACCATACCGATAACCTGATTCCTGTCGTCTTTTGTCAAGTGTGGCATTTTCTCAAAGTGATTGAGTTCCACAATTCCTTGTGCTTTTACAGGGCCTGGGTGCAGGTAATGCATGTGCACAACGTGTTTCATGAATGTGGTTGTGTTTACGAGAAATGTCAAAGGTTCAGTTTTAAGTATCAAAGTTCATGTGAGAGCAATGCTCCGGGACTCGAATTCGAAATGGGCCAGAATAACAGCCTTTTATCCCTACATCCTCTGTATCATAGACAAAAATCTTCAATGGAAGTTTTGTGAGTTTCAGGACAACAAATACAAATTGCGTTTTTAATGGCTTACAGTATACTTCTTTATAGAGTCGCAAAGCGTAGTATTTCAAGCAAACACGCTGCTCGAAGTGAAGCCTTCTTTTCTATATATTCTCAACAAACACACTGTGTCACAAGCGTTCGGTCCGGCTTGGCTCAGGTCGTCAAAAGCACCTAACACCTCAAAGGTGTATCTTTAATTGTGCTTAAATCCATAGATCAGTATTATATCTACCTACATATCACATCGAAATGTTACAAAATGCCACATGTAAAGGTAACTGGTCCGTTAAAGTGAAGCCCTTGTCTGCCCACCCTAAAAATAGCTTCAATCAAAAGTGTTCAGTCTGTTCGGCCTGACTTGGCCCGGGCTGTCAAAAGCAACTTAAACCTCACACATGTATCTTGAAATGTGTTTAAATCCATAGATCAGTATTATATCTACCTAAATGCCACATTGTGATGTTACAAAGAAAATTGGGTCTATAAAGTGGTATTTAGATAGATATAACTATATTCATTGGATGTAAACAGAATCTAGGATTCATCTGTGAGACTTCAAGATACATGTGTGAGGTATAAGTTGCTTTTGACAGCCCGGGCCAAGTGGGGCCATCAGAGACTTAACACTTTTGATTGAGGCTATGTTGAAAATGGAGAGTGAGTGAGTTTAGTTTTACGCCGCACTAAGCAATATTCCAGCTATATGGCGGCGGTCTGTAAATAACCGAGTCTGAACCAGACAATCCAGTGATCAACAGCATGAACATCGATCTGCACATTTCGGAACCGATGACATATGTCAACCAAGTCAGCGAGCCTGACCACCCGCTCCCGTTAGTCGCCTCTTACGACAAGCATGGCATTTTCTAATCCGGACCTTCACGGGTGAAGATGGAGAGAGAACAGGGCTGGAAAAGTGATATATAGGTAGATGTAATACTAATCTGTGAATTAAAACGCAATTCAAGATACATGTGTGAGGTTTAAGCTGCTTTTGACGGCCCGGGGTATGCCGGACCGAACAGTAGTGGCGGTGATTATGTTTAGAGTGTGGGGAAGAGATCGTTTCATTTGCAGATTGCTATGCCTTACATACAATGAACAGTGGCCTTCTAGGGTGGTATATGATTGGATATAGGTGTAAAAAACATTTTCGGGTCGACAAAATTGTTTATCGGGAGTGACTGAAGCATTTTTGCGTTTTAAATCCTGTTTCGTTTAACGATTCTTCTTTTAGACGTCACCTTGGTCAGCCACGTTCAGAGGCCGATAACCACTCGATATACATATAATTACACAATGCTAGGATATATTTCTTTGGGTTAAATAACGGTATTCTGTATTATATTTTACTGGTGACTGCGTCAGAATTCGTCCCGTTATATTATTGTGCATGTTTGAACTTGTTCGCCGGGAAACGTGTGCACAGCTGATTGCTATTTCCGGCTTTGTGTACGAGACAAATACGCACGGTAATCTTAATCCCTGCAAATAAAACAATGCCCAGCAAAAACAACTTATAACTTAAATGGTAATTAATCTTGTCTAGTGATGTTTAATTGCAAATTTGACGTCTCTACTGACAATGTCGTGTTCTGTTGTTTGTTCACGCGAAGTGATACGATGTTGTTTTCTTACCCCTGGAAAAAAGTTTGACGAAAGTGTAACTCATGGATAAGACGACCCCCTTCTACAGACTGCTTTTTTTGGTTCTCAAAATTCGGCTTATAGACGGTCATATACGGTAGTCAGACGTCGCTCACGACGTCGTCCGTTATATTTGTAGCCAAAATATATTTTACAAAGCGACGTCGCGCAAGACGTCGTCTTTTTTATTCGACATCGTGTGCGATCACGACGTAGTTCTTTTTTTTACGCACCACGCAATGGCAATTATAGGACACCATAAAATCGGGCATACGTTTTGAAGACTATTTAGCAAAAATCGACGTAAAGAAGTTTCGTATAGCTCTCTCCCGTTTTCGTTGCTCTCCCCATGAATTATCTATTGAAACTGGCATGTAGGCAGGTATACAAAGAGAAAACAGAATATACCAATTATGTAATATGAATACTGTTGAGGATGAACTACATTTCCTTCTAATATGTCCTGTATATACAACTCTACGAACGAATTACCTAAAGCCATACTATTATGAGCATCCAAGTGTAAGAGAATTAAATTCACTATTAACAGATATTACCACATCACTATTACAGAATCTGGCAATGTACATCTATTTCGCTATGAGTTTATTGTTACAGAAAAGAATTTATAAATGACTTCTATCTACTCATGTAAACTCTAAATATACTACAGGCCGGTGTCCTCTTTAAGTTCTGAAATATAGATTGATATTTGACTGACCTCTCCATCTCATAGCTGTATAATGCAGTCAAGACCAATCTCTCCATCTCATAGCCAGTATTGCAGGAAAGATTGTCCTCTCCATCTCATAGCCAGTACTGCTGAAAAGACTGACCTCTCCATCTCATAGCTGTGTAATGCAGTCAAGACTGACCTCTCCATCTAACAGCCTGTACTGCAGGAAAGACTGACCTCTCCATCTCGTAGGTGTACAGCTGTGTACAGCAGTCAAAACTGACCTCTCCATCTCATAGCCAGAACTGCAGGAAAGACTGACCTCTCCATCTCATAGCTGTGTACAGCAGTTAAAACTGACCTCTCCTCCTCTCCATCTCATAGCCAGTACTGCAGGAAAGACTGACCTCTCTCCATCTCATAGCCGGTACTCATAGCCGGTACTGCAGGAAAGACTGACCCTCTCCATCTCATAGCCGGTACTGCAGGAAAGACTGACCTCTCCATCTCATAGCTGTGTACAGCAGTTAAAACTGACATCTCCATCTCATAGCCAGTACTGCAGGAAAGACTGACCTCTCTATCTCATAGCTGTGTACAGCAGTTAAAACTGACCTCTCCATCTCATAGCCAGTACTGCAGGAAAGACTGACCTCTCCATCTCATAGCCAGTACTGCAGGAAAGACTGACCTCTCCATCTCATAGCCAGTCCATCTCTTCATAGCCAGTACTGCAGGAAAGACTCATAGCTGTGTACAGCACTGTTAAAGACTGACCTCTCCATCTCATGGCTGTGTACAGCAGTTAAAACTGACCTCTCCATCTCATAGCCAGTACTGCCAGGAAGGAAAGACTGACCTCTCCATCTCATAGCTGTGTACAGCAGTTAAAACCGACCTCTCAATCTCATAGCCAGTACTGCAGGAAAGACTGACCTCTCCATCTCATAGCCGGTACTGCAGGAAAGACTGACCTCTCCATCTCATAGCTGTGTACAGCAGTTAAAACTGACCTCTCAATCTCATAGCCAGTACTGCAGGAAAGACTGACCTCTCCATCTCATAGCCAGTACTGCAGGAAAGACTGACCTCTCCATCTCATAGCCAGTACTGCAGGAAAGACTGACCTCTTCATCTCGTAGCTGTGTACTGCAGGAAAGACTGACCACTCCATCTCACAGCCAGTATTGCAGGAAAGACTGACCTCTCCATCTCATAGCTGTGTACTGCAGGAAAGACTGACCTCTCCATCTCATAGCTGTGTACTGCAGGAAAGACTGACCTCTTCATCTCATAGCTGTGTACTGCAGGAAAGACTGACCTCTCCATCTCATAGCTGTGTACTGCAGGAAAGACTGACCTCTTCATCTCATAGCTGTGTACTGCAGGAAAGACTGACCACTCCATCTCATAGCCAGTACTGCAGGAAAGACTGACCTCTTCATCTCCTAGCTGTGTACAGCAGTTAAAACTGACCTCTCCATCTCATATCCAGTACTGCAGTTAAAACTGACCTCTCCATCTCATATCCAGTAC
This sequence comes from Haliotis rubra, assembly GCF_003918875.1. Lineage (NCBI taxonomy): Eukaryota > Metazoa > Mollusca > Gastropoda > Lepetellida > Haliotidae > Haliotis > Haliotis rubra. The sequence goes on along the minus strand of NW_025767029.1, from coordinate 1,038,992 downwards.
TGCAGGATAGACCGACCTCTCCATCTCATAGCTGTGTAAAACAGATGAACTGGTTGATCGAATGTCATCGTAAACACCTCGCTTGTTGCTGACAAAATGACCTACTGTATTGGCTGGTGCCGACTGTGTTTACAAACTGCCATCCTTTTGCTAGAATATTATTGACTGTGACATCAAACAATAATTCCATCAAAAACAACGCACCCTTGGTAACCGTATGTCAGTTGTCATTGCCTGGTAGAGTTTTATAAAGGGCAACTAACTCAGTTAGAACCCCATTTCACATTTCAAGCGACTAGCATCACTGATGGAACAATACGTTTAATAAGTATTATATTTGGCATCTTTGAAAAAAAATATAGTTCACTCTACCACCTAATATAGTGTAATATAGTATTCTTTCACCATGAACTAGTAAAACGTTAAAGCATGAGGTTGCAAGTTTTCCTTGACTTAAATGTCCATATATACTACTCACACTCTGAAACGTAGATTTATAATTTGAAATTGTATCCAGTTAAAACTGGATAAATAGGCAAACAGTCACTTTAATATAACCTTATGCACCTAATACATGAGTAACCATAACAAGACAAAGTCATCAATATCCCCCGCAATGGCAAAATACTCTTTATGAATATGTCTACTAGTTATGATTATGTCAAATGTTTTGGAGTGTATAAAGCAAGATGGAAGGAGAGTATTGAAAGGTTTTTAACATCTGCTCCAGAAAGGAGCACTACCACCAAATTCAGTTGAAGCCTAACTTGTTGCCATGAAAATGCAACAAGATGACATCCTCATAGTCACAGCCTTAGTCATGTTTCCATGGAAACCACCAAAAATAAAATTCATATCTGGGTCTAAACCCCCAAAAGGCACATCTAGGGATCATGCTTGATATGTGTACCAAGTTTGATGAAACTATTATGTATAGTTTAGGAGATCTGCTCCGGACAAGATGACATCCTCATAGCCACAGTATAAGTCATGTTTCCATGGAAACCGCAAAAAATAAAATTCACATCTGGGTCTAACCCCCAAAAGGCACATCTAGGGATCATGCTTGATATGTGTACCAAGTTTGATGAAGCTAGCATGAATAGTTTGGAAGATCTGCTCCGAACAAGATGACATCCTCGTAGCCACAGCCTAAGTCACATTTCCATGGAAACCGCAAAAAATAAAATTCACATCTGGGTCTTACCCCCAAAAGGCACATCTAGGGATCATGGTTGACATGTGTACCAAGCTTGGTTAAAGGTCACATGCAACGTAAAACACAACTTTGCAGATTCTGATACCTTTCGGTATGGACTTACCGAAACAAATCATCAAAAATGCAAATTCAACTTATAAAGTTGAAAAATAACGCGATGAAAAAACCCACGCGAAATCGTAGTTCAAACGATTCACTAATTTTCCCCCAGCGCTTGGGGGAATTGAAGTGCTTTCAACAGCTGGGCTGCGCTCATAGCACATGCGCAGTGAAATAGGTTCGCGCAGCTTGGAAGCGGGTTGTCCAGTGAATACTCGGTGAAGGCTTTGGTGTGAGCTATGTTTTGTTGATATTTCACAGGCGCAAGCTTTTTATATGTTATGACAGTAGATTACTGATTTAACTGTTTATATAATTTCATTTGTCTATCTCACCACACGTTCTTCTTACCGAGTCACTTTCTCAGTTCGATGCTTGAAAGCAATGTCATTATTTAGCGTTGACAGAATTGTTAACTGTGATATAGACATGTCGTTGTCACAGACAAAACTCAATGTCTGTTTTATTGACACCTATGTGTCTGCCTGCCCGTCTGCTAATGACAATACTCAATACACAACTTCGATCACTGACCACATGCAATTTGAACTTAACACCTATCAGGCTATACACCATAAACAAAATGCATTGATTTATGGCCCGAGTTTGGTCTCTAATTACACAGACAGGCAGGTGTGATACTTGTACACATGACATGTTATGGTGTCTGTTGATTGCAAAATCTTATGCACAAAAAATGAGCATGCATTTACAAAACCCAACATCCCGGCTGCTTCGTTTCCTGGGAAGTAAACCCAAGTACAAAATATTGCACTTTTGATTTGCAATTGTACGCTTATAATATTGTTTATATGTTTTTCCATAACCAGCAATGTATATTATATGTCATGAATAAGTGATAATTAGGAGATAAACCTAGTGTGTTTGAAAATCAGAGACATGCTTTACTGAATTGATGGCGACTAAATTTCAATTGGAACCGAACGCGTACTGAATTGATGGCGACTAAATTTCAATTGGAACCGAACGCGTAGCGTGAGGTTTCAATTGAAATATTTAGTCGCCATCAATTCAGTAAAGCATGTCTCTGATTTTCAAACACACTAGGGTTATCTCCATTCTACCATGAACCATTTAAAATCGAACTTCCTCGCTCTGCGGAAGACACTGCGTAATCCGGCATGGGACGAGGCGAATTGAACTCGTCTGTGAAGGGAGCGGTAGGTGCCGTTCGTATTTTTTTAACATTACAACATAACAATATTCTGTCCAAAGAAATCAAACTCCTGTTTATTCAATGCAATTATGTAATACCCGAGATCTTGGGGTTTTTTTCATCCCAACTCCACACGACTAAAACCAGCCTATTGTTTCGTGTGCCGTGAAACTGTACCCCCCTGGCCACACTATAATGGAATCGTCTGACCTACTTATTTTCTTCGAAGTAGACAGTTACGCAACAGTTTGAAATGGCGGACGAGCCAGTGTTTACATTTTGCGAAAGGTTGAAATTTGAAGTGACAGTGGGCAATACTTGACTGACTGTCGAATCTAAACCCTGCAGAATCGAAGGATAGATACTTTCCTGATCAACCTACGACCTGTAACTCATCAAAGACTAACTTGTTTGAGTGGCATTTTAGAAGTTGAGACGTACAATATATAACAAGTTTTATAGATAACAACTTCTTTATTTTGGTGAGTGCGACGTTTCGATACAGATTCTTGTACCGTTGTCAAGCAAGAGTGATACATGAAGTGTAGGAGCTGCATATATATACTGTATATAACAATGAAACAACATAATAGACAAAGGAAACAACATAATTGCCATGATTGGCTAAGCAGTAAGCTGATGAAGCCAGTAAGTACATAAAGGATAGTGAATGGAAGCCAGAGATGTAGTTACAATGAGATGATTATACAATGGATGCGATGTTTATACAATAGACTGGGCTTGGTGGAGGAGTGGATCATAAGCAGATGGAATGAAGTATCCTTGGTCACGGTTGATGGTAGGCTTGTGGCGTTTGATCTGAATGGCTTCTGTGAGCTTGCGTTTAGTGAAGTCCGTTTGGTTGTTGGCGAGAATGGTGATGTCGGACTACTCTGTTGATTTTTATGACCGGCCGATCATGATTTCACGTACTGCCTCCACCCCGGCATGCGACAAAAGGGTGACAGTGCTGCTGCTTAGTCACTTAGTGTACATGCCACTAACTTGTGATTCCTTGGAACGTTGTTTTCATCGTTTGGGACTGGACTGTGTCCAAGCGTTTTTCAAAGTAGATGAACATAACAGTGACAACCTTGCGGGGAAGCTGGCAGAGATCAGAATTATTTTGTGAACGATGCAACGGGATATGATGGAGTATGACTATGAGTGGCATAAATGTGGTGTTTCGCCAGACCGTTCGATCTATCTTGCAAATTTCCCATTCTAAACGGGGAATCATATAATTGCATTTTTCGAGTTTAAATAAATGTTTTATCAGCATTTCCATCACGTCTGTTGTGTTGATATTAGTCATGTTGGTGGTCAAGCTGAAGTAGTGCGGCAGTGTTCTATACGTGCGCAGTGAAGCGCAATGAAATCAAACGCATTTTTAATCCAAAAATTTCCAATTGCCTATGTGGAATATTCGAAAATCAGCGTCAAAATCCACGGAGTTGTTATTATGATCCGCCACCATTGTGGTCAAACGGGAGTAGTTCTCACAATAAGATTTGTCAATGCGCGGTGAAGCGGCCTTACAATCAGATGAGCGTCAATCCACAATTGATGCCGTTTGATTTTTCTGAACAACGGTCAACCAGAATCTAGTATTTTCTTGATTCATGGTAGAATTGTGTTTTAATTATGTTTGATTTTTTGGTTGCATTTGACCTTTAAGCTATCACGAATAGCTTAGGAGATATGCTTCGGACAAAGTGTGACGGATGGACGGAACTCGTTTCTATATCCCCGGCAACTTCGTTGTTGCGGGGGATAAAAATGGTTTTCATGGCACCAATCAACCATTTTGCAAATCATGGAACGAGTCACTGACAAGTACACAACACCTGTCAATAGCAGGTATGGGATCCACAAGATGAAATGACATACTAAAACTTAGGATCCATGCTTACAATAAGCTTAGATATTTAAACCAAATTTGACCCCACGTCATAGGTTTCTGTTGAATCCATGATTTGATCCTCAGCAAAGTGTGAATAGTATACATATACGACACGTGAAGATCCGGGTTAGAATTGATCTTCAGTAACACATGCTTGTCATAAAAGGCGACTAATGGGATCGGGTGGTCAGGCTCGCTGACTCGGTTGACATGTCATTGTATCCAATTGCGTAGATCGATGCTCATGCTGTTGATCATTGGATTGTCTGTCTGGTCCTGACTTGATTATTTACAGACCATCGCCATATAGCTGGAATATTGCTGAGTGTGGCGTAAAACTAAACTCTCTCACTCATATACATATATACTGGGTTTAAACAAAGCATTTCCATCCTGCTGCTGCCAAGTTGTGGCTACTACAGATGGAACAATGGTGACTGCCAGGGCAAGTGCTGCAACATCCACCCCTGCTGCTACAAGGAGGCTGAACTAGCCCACACCATCACCTTCAGGTAATCACCACACACAAACATGGCCAACTGCAATATTATGCACACACAGTTTATTTATGAAGGAATATTAGGATACAAAACTAACGATAAAAGCATTGGACACAAATAACAAGTAGAGCCAAATACACAGGGCAGATTTCCTCAAAATAAGAACATAATGTATGAATGGACGACAGCAAAAATTAGCATAAACTGGTTTGAAAGTACTTTAGAGTGTGTGTAGTGTGTGTAAAGCTGGATAGGTGTATTAGGTGTGTACACGGTGGAGCCAGTGTATGTAGGTGTGTACCGGGTGTAGCCTAGGTGTATGTGGGTGCGTAATGGTGTAGCTAGGTGTATGTGGGTGTGTACGGGTGTAGCTAGGTGTATGTGGGTGTGTACGGGTGTAGCTAGCTGTATGTGGGTGTGTACTGGTGTAGCTAGCTGTATGTGGGTGTGTACGGGTGTAGCTAGCTGTATGTGGGTGTGTACGGGTGTAGCTAGCTGTATGTGGGAGTATTAATGGGTGTAGCTAGCTGTATGTGGGTGTGTACGGGTGTAGCTAGCTGTATGTGGGTGTGTACGGGTGTAGCTAGCTGTATGTGGGTGTGTACGGGTGTAGCTAGCTGTATGTGGATGGTTCATAACAACACATGAGCAAATGAACTGTGAATACCACTTGTGAGAACCAAATCTCTTCTGGTATCAGACTCTTTCTGAGCAATCACATTTTATGAATCTAGCATTGACAGGTCAACGAGAACTGTTTCTCTGTGACCAATATTACATTTTCTAGTGTGAAAACTTCATATTTGGTGCAGTAAGTCTAAGTCTAACAGTACTTCATCACTCTATATTGCTTGGGAACTAGTGGTGTGATACGTGTATCTACAGTTTGGGTCCTTGTAATTTGGCACGTGGTATGTTTACACATTTAAAGCTCATCTATTCTATGTTATCACTTGTGAAACAGATCAGTGATAACATGAGATATAAAAGCCGAAATCAAAAAGGAAATTGAGAAAACTGAGGAAGCAATCGAAAATGGGTGGCAAGAACTGCAAAATGCAGTGTATATTTTCATCAAGATCAACCAAAAACTGTCCTTGACAGAGTAGATCATTACAAAGAAAACTTAATTGAAATTGGTATAATCTGATAGTCAAGATCAAACTGGTCACAATCAGGAGCTGATAGTTCCCACCATCAGAAACAATAGCCACCATCAGAAGTAAATCAAAGTTGATCAGTGACCTGGTGGCCATGTTTTACATTGTGTACTACGGTTGGAGAAAGCGCATCTGGTGAACAGGGGCAGCCTACATCAGTATTAAAGAATAATTCACCTAAAATCCTTTAAAAGATTCCTACAGTAAGGTTATTTTAAAGTCTCATGACAAAAACACAAAAACAAAATGCTAAATGTATCTGGTTCTTATATACAGAAACTAAAATTACCATGCTGAAAAATGTAGATAGTAAAACCATAGTGCAGCTATATTGTATCTGTTGTGAGAGAACTTGCATGTTCATGTACAGGAGACAGTTCATCATACAATCTGGTCAATATTCACTTGGCTTCACATCAGTACTGACACAATTAAGGTAAAAGTGGGATTATTACAAACAATCTTATGGGTACTTTAACCACAGTTACTAAAGAGACAAATGTTTCCCTACAGTACTGAGTTGCCGGCCTGTATGATCAGTACGTGATAGGGGCCTACAGTACTGAGTTGCCGACCAGCATGATCAGTAATGCGATAGGGGCCTACACAGTACTGAGTTGTCGGCCTGTATGATCGCGCACGTGATAGGGGCCTACAGTACTGAGTTGCCGACCAGTATGATCAGTACGTGATAGGGGCCTACAGTACTGAGTTGCCGGCCTGTATGATCAGTACGTGATAGGGGCCTACAGTACTGAGTTGCCGGCCTGTATGATCAGTACGTGATAGGGGCCTACAGTACTGGAAGTTGCTCGGCCTGTATGATCAGCACGCGATAGGGCCTACAGTACTGAGTTGCCGGCCTGTATGATCAGTGCGTGATAGGGGCCTACAGTACTGAGTTGCCCGGCCTGTATGATCGTATGATCAGTACATGATAGGCCTACAGTACTGAGTTTGTCGGCCTGTATGATCAGTAACGCGATAGGCTACAGTACTGAGTTGTCGGGAGTATGATCAGTATGCGTGATAGGCGCTCACAGCAACTGAGTTGCCGGCCAGTATGATCAGCAATGATGATAGGGCTTCTACAGTACTGAGCGCCACGTATGATCAGTACGAAATCAGCATGCGAGGGCCTACGCCTACAGTACTGAGTTGCGGGCCAGTATGATCAGTAATGCGTGATAGGGCCTACAGTACTGAGTTGCCGCCAGTATGATCAGCAATGCGATAGGGGCCTACAGTACTGAGTTGCCGCCCTGTATGATCAGTATCGTGATAGGGGCCTACAGTACTGAGTTGCCGGCCTGTATGATCGCATGCGTGATAGGGGGCCTACAGTACTGAGTTGCGGCCTGTATGATCAGTCGCGTGATAGGGGCCTACAGTACTGAGTTGCTGTTTCACCAGTATGATCAGTACGCGATAGGGGCCTACAGTACTGAGTTGCCGGCCTGTGTGATCAGTAATGCGATAGGGCCTACAGTAATTGAGTTGCCGGCCTGTATGATCAGTACGCGATAGGGGCCTACCAGTACTGAGTTGCCGCACCAGCATGATCAGCAATGCGTGATCGGGGCCTACAGTACTGAGTTGTCGGCCTGTATGATCAGTGCATGCGATAGGGGCCTACAGTACTGAGTTGCCGCCTGTATGATCAGCACGCGATAGGGGCCTACAGTACTGGAGTTGCCGACCTGTGTGATCAGTGTCACGCGATCGGGCCTACAGTACTGAGTTGCCGACATCAGCATGATCAGTAACGCGGATAGGGCCTACAGTACTGAGTTGCCGGCCTGTATGATCAGTACATGATAGGGGCCTACAGTACTGAGCGTTGTCGACCAGTATGATCAGTACGCGATAGGGGCCTACAGTACTGAGCTGCCTATATCAGTATGATCAGTAATGCTGATGGGGCCTACAGTACTGAGTTGCCGACCGGTATGATCAGTGCGTGATAGGGGCCTACAGTACCTAGGTTGCTGAGCGCCAGTATGATCAGTGCGCGGATGGGGCCTACAGCAATGAGTTGCCGACCAGTATGAGCCAGTCATTGATAGGGGCCTACAGTACTGAGTTGCCGACCTGTATGATCAGTACGTGATAGGGGCCTACAGTACTGAGTTGCCGGCCTGTATGATCAGTACGTGATAGGGGCCTACAGTACTGAGTTGCCGACCTGTATGATCAGTACGTGATAGGGGCCTACAGTACTGAGTTGCCGACCAGTATGATCAGTACGTGATAGGGGCCTACAGCTTGCATCCAGCAGCAACACTTCCCACACAAGAACAAACCCACATTCATGACGTGTCTTTCTCTGCACTATTCTATTATAAAAATATAAAATCCATCAAGATTGTGTCTGTGAGGATTGAGAATTTTCACTGCATGTTAATTAACATTAACATTAACACTTTACATAATGCCGACGTGCATCAAGGTGGTGAGAACAGAGACATCAAAGTTGTCAACTGCCTTTACTCTTCCACTAAATAGTACAGTGATACCGCACATCAACAATGTACATCACAGGACACCATACATTATGTAAAGACCACTGTATGGTACGCTGTCAACAACCCAAGTCCCATCAATAAGACAGAAGATGAAGGTCGCTGTATTAACATTGTGCAATAGATGGAAACCACTAAACCCTAGTTAAACTGTTTAACTGCAAGACAAAATTGGTAAAAGTACACTTGAGTAAAACACATGTATATCATTTACAAGATAAACCAACAAAAAAGAAACAGGTTGGTCCAGAATATGTTATATCATACAAGACATTGTTTAGTTTAACATAACAATACAGAATTAGACAATACATAGCTGTAGGCCACCATTTAGGAAATGTGGTGAATTTGTTGACACTAGCCTACTCCTTGTCACCATGGTGATGCTTGCTCTCTTCTGCCATGTCAGGGGGCTCACATCCGACTCCATCGGGCCACCATGGCTTTACAGTTGGGGCAGGTGTGGATAACATCCTTGCAGCCATCCACGCAGAACGGGATTAGACAGCAGAAGAAATCACACCTGCAAACACACACTTCATGAAGAAGTCTTATACTAATGACACCTGCAAACACACACCTCATGAAGTAGTCTTATACTGACCACACCTGCAAACACACACCTCATGAAGTAGTCTTATACTGATGACACCTGCAAACACACACCTCGTGAAGTAGTCTTACACTGATGACACCTGCAAACACACACTTCATGAAGTAGTCTTATACTGATGACACCTGCAAACACACACCTCATGAAGTAGTCTTATACTGATGACACCTGCAAAACACACACTTCTTATGAATGTAGTCTTATACTGATGACACCTGCAAACACACACCTCATGAAGTAGTCTTATACTGATGACACCTACAAACACACACCTCGTGAAGTAGTCTTATACTGACCACACCTGCAAACACACACCTCATGAAGTAGTCTTATACTGATGACACCTACAAACACACACCACATGAAGTAGTCTTATACTGACCACACCTGCAAACACACACCTCATGGAAGTAGTCTCATACCGATACACCTGCAAACACACACCTCATGAAGTAGTCTTATACTGATGACACCTGGCAAACACACACCTCATGAAGTAGTCTTATACTGACCACACCTGCAAACACACCTCATGAAGTAGTCTTATACTGATGACACCTGCAAACACACCTCATGAAGTAGTCTTATACTGACCACACCTGCAAACACACACCTTGTGAAGTAGTCTTACACTGATGACACCTACAAACACACACCTCATGAAGAAGTCTTATACTGATGACACCTGCAAACACACACCTCATGAAGTAGTCTTATACTGATGACACCTACAAAACACACACCTCATGAAGTAGTCTTATACTGACCACACCTGCAAACACACACCTGACACCTGCAAACACACACTTCATGCAGTAGTCTTATACTGATGACACCTACAAACACACACCTCATGAAGTAGTCTTATACTGACCACACCTGCAAACACACACCTCATGAAGTAGTCTTATACTGACCACACCTGCAAACACACACCTCATGAAGTAGTCTTATACTGATGACACCTACAACACACACACCTCTGGTGAAGTAGTCTTGTATACTGATGACACCTGCAAAACACACACACCTGATGAAGTAGTCTTATACTGATGACACCTACAAACACACACCTCATGAAGTAGTCTTATACTGACCACACCTGCAAACACACACTTCATGAAGTAGTCTTATACTGACCACATCTACAAAAACACACCAGATGAAGTTGTCTTAAACTGACCACACCTGCGAACACACACCTCATGAAGTAGTCTTATACTGATGACACCTACAAACACACACCTCGTGAAGTAGTCTTACACTGATGACACCTACAAACACACACCTCATGAAGAAATCTTATACTGATGACACCTACAAACACACACCTCGTGAAGTAGTCTTATACTGACCACACCTGTAAACACACACCTCCAAACACACACCTCATGAATCATGAAGTAGTCTTATACTGATGACACCTACAAACACACACCTCATAAAGCAGTCTTATACTGACCACGCCTCCAAACACACCTGTCGTGAAGTGAAACACACACCTCACAAAGAGTAGTCTTATACTGATGACACCTACAAACACACACCTCATGAAGTAGTCTTTATACTGATGACACCTGCAAAACACACACCACATGAAGTAGTCTTATACTGACCACACCTGCAAACACACACCACATGAAGTAGTCATATACTGACCACACCTGCAAACACACACCTCCTTAGAGTAGTCTTATACTGACCACATCTACAAAACACACCAGATGAAGTTGTCTTATACTGACCACACCTGCACCTCATGAACCACACACCTCATGAAGTAGTCTTATACTGATGACACCTACAAAACACACACCTCGTTGAAGTAGTCTTACACTGATGACACCTGCAAACACACACCTCATGAAGAAATCTTCTACTGATGACACCTGCAAACACACACCTCGGTGGAAGTAGTCTTATACTGACCTGCAAACACACACCTGCAAACACACACCTCATGAAGTAGTCTTATACTGATGAGCCACACCTCGTAGGTAGTCTTATGCACCTGCAAACACACACCTCATGAAGTAGTCTTATACTGATGACACCTGCAAACACACACCTCATGAAGTAGTCTTATACTGATGACACCTACAAACACACACCTCATGGAAGTAGTCTTATACTGATGACACCTACAAACACACACCTCGTTGAAGTAGTCTTATACTGAGCCACACCTGCAAACACACACCTTGAGTAGTCTTATGCTGACCGACGCAAAACACACACCTCATGGAGAAGTAGTCTTATCATGGAAGTAGTCTGATGACACCTACAAACACACACCTCATGAAGTAGTCTTATGCTGATGACACCTGCAAACACACACCTCATGAAATAGTCTTATGCTGATGACACCTCCAAACACACACCTCGTGAAGTAGTCTTATACTGATGACACCTGCAAACACCCACACCTCATGAAGTACTTGTACTGAACACACACACCTCATGAAGTAGTCTTATACTGACATCTGCAAACACACACCTGTCTTAAACACACACCTACATCGGAAGTAGTCTTATACTGACCACACCTGCAAACACACACCTCATGCATTAACTGAAGTAGTCTTATACTGACCACACCTGCAAACACACACCTCATGGAAGTAGTCTTATACTGATGACACCTACAAACACACACCTCATGAAGTAGTCTTATACTGATGACACCTGCAAACACACACCTCATGAAGTAGTCTTATACTGATGACACCTGCAAACACACACCTCATGAAGTAGTCTTATACTGATGACACCTGCAAACACACACCTCATGAAGTAGTCTTATACTGACCACACCTGCAAACACACACCTACAAACACACACACACCTCATGAGTAGTCTTATACTGACCACACCTGCAAACACACACCTCATGAAGTAGTCTTTATACTGACCACACCTGCAAACACACACCTCATGAGTAGTCTTATACTGATTGACACCTGCAAACACACACCTCATGAAGTAGTCTTATACTGACCACACCTGCAAACACACACCTCATGAAGTAGTCTTACACTGATGACACCTGCAACACACACACCTCATGAAGTAGTCTTATACTGAGTGACACCTGCAAACACACCTACAAACACACACCTCATGGAAGTAGTCTTATACTGATGACACCTGCAAACACACCTCATGAAGTAGTCTTATACTGATGGCCACCTGCAAACACACACCTCATGAAGTAGTCTTATACTGATGACACCTACAAACACACACCTCATGAAGTAGTCTTATACTGATGACACCTGCAAACACACACACCTCATGAAGTAGTCTTATACTGATGACACCTGCAAACACACACCTCATGAAGTAGTCTTATACTGATGACACCTGCAAACACACACCTCATGAAGTAGTCTTATACTGATGACACCTCACCAAACACACACATGAAGTAGTCTTATACTGATGACACCACACACCTCATGGAAGTAGTCTTATACTGACCACACCTGCAAACAAACACACCTCATGAGTAGTCTTATACACTGATGACACCTGCAAAACACACCTCATGAAGTAGTCTTATACTGACCACACCTACAAACACACACCTCATGAAGTAGTCTTATGCTGATGACACCTACAAACACACACCTCATGAAGTAGTCTTACACTGATGACACCTGCAAACACACACCTCATGAAGTAGTCTTATACTGACCACACCTGCAAAACACACACTTCATGAAGTAGTCTTATACTGATGACACCTACAAACACACACCTCATGAAGTAGTCTTATGCAGGCCTGCAAAACACACACACTACTGATGACACCTGCAAACACACACCTCATGAAGTAGTCTTATACTGACCACACCTGCAAACACACACCTCATGAAGTAGTCTTATACTGACCACACCTGCAAACACACACCTCATGAAGTAGTCTTATACTGACCACACCTGCAAACACACACCTCATGAAGTAGTCTTATACTGATGACACCTGCAAACACACACCTCATGAAGTAGTCTTATACTGATGACACCTGCAAACACACACCTCATGAAGTAGTCTTATACTGATGACACCTGCAAACACACACCTACAAACACAAACACACCTCATGAAGTAGTCTTATACTGATGACACCTACAAACACACACCTCATGAAGTAGTCTTATACTGATGACACCTCACAAACACACACCTCATGAAGTAGTCTTATACTGATGACATCTGCAAACACACACCTCATGAAGTAGTCTTATAGTAGCCTGCAAACACACACCTCATGAAGTAGTCTTATGACACCTGCAAACACACACCTACAAACACACACCTCATGAAGTAGTCTTATACTGATGACACCTGCAAACACACACCTCGTGAAGTAGTCTTATACTGATGACACCTGCAAACACACACCTACAAACACACACCACATGAAGTAGTCTTATACTGACCACACCTGCAAACACACACCTCATGAAGTAGTCTTATACTGACCACACCTGCAAACACACACCTCATGAAGTAGTCTTATACTGACCACACCTACAAACACACACCTCATGAAGTAGTCTTATACTGATGACACCTACAAACACACACCTCATGAAGTAGTCTTATACTGATGACATCTACAAACACACACTTCATGAAGTAGTCTTATACTGATGACATCTACAAACACACACTTCATGAAGTAGTCTTATACTGATGACACCTACAAACACACACCTCATGAAGTAGTCTTACACTGACCACACCTGCAAACACACACCTACAAACACACACCACATGAAGTAGTCTTATACTGACTGACACCTGCAAACACACACCTCATGAAGTAGTCTTATACTGACCACACCTGCAAACACACACCTCATGAAGTAGTCTTATACTGATGACACCTACAAACACACACCTCATGAAGTAGTCTTATACTGATGACACCTACAAACACACACCTCATGAAGTAGTCTTATACTGACCACACCTGCAAACACACACCTCATGAAGTAGTCTTATACTGACCACACCTGCAAACACACACCTCATGAAGTAGTCTTACACTGATGACACCTGCAAACACACACCTCATGAAGTAGTCTTATACTGATGACACCTACAAACACACACCTACAAACACACACCTCATGAAGTAGTCTTATACTGATGACACCTACAAACACACACCTCGTGAAGTAGTCTTATACTGATGACACCTACAAACACACACCTCATGAAGTAGTCTCATACTGATGACATCTACAAACACACACCTCATGAAGTAGTCTTATACTGATGACACCTGCAAACACACACCTACAAACACACACCTCATGAAGTAGTCTTATACTGATGACACCTGCAAACACACACCTCATGAAGTAGTCTTATACTGATGACACCTACAAACACACACCTCATGAAGTAGTCTTATACTGATGACATCTACAAACACACACTTCATGAAGTAGTCTTACACTGATGACACCTGCAAACACACACCTCATGAAGTAGTCTTATACTGATGACATCTACAAACACACACCTCATGAAGTAGTCTTATACTGATGACATCTACAAACACACACCTCATGAAGTAGTCTTATACTGATGACACCTACAAACACACACCTCATGAAGTAGTCTTATACTGACGGCTTGTGCATGAGTGCATTGCTTAATACTCACTGTGCTAATGCAAACTAGTTGACATCTTATCCAACTGGTTGTTCATGTAACACACTCTCACAATTGGTTAGAAATATCTAATCCTTTCCACTATTCCCTTGTCCAGGACAAAGCATAGTGTGTATGCTAAACACTGGGAAACACCAGACTTGTCGCATCTTGGTCTTTGAAATGCTGCATGATAATGCCTCTCAATTTTTATGAATAAGGTCAATGCACAAAATCACCTGCTAAAATGCGTGCACCGTCATGGACCAGACTCAGGTCATAAAAGAGAATGATATTTCTGTGGAAGAGGTGAGGTGAAATTGGGTTTAACGTCGTGCTTGAGAATATTTCGCTCATATGACAACGTGCATAAGTGTGTATGTGCGGCTGCTTGTACTAGCCCAGACTTAAGCTGGTTTTATAGTGCTAGCTCACTGAGATACCATGCCGCAGTGAAGCATGAATACCCCACTCAGACACAGTATACTGACTCTGAGCCGACCAGTCCCTTCTTGTACCCATTAATGCCGAGCGCCAGGCAGGGACCAACAAGTACCATATTTTAACGTCTTTTGGTATGACGCGGTCGGGGATTGAACCCGCGACCTTCCGCTCTCCGGGCGGACGCTCTAACCACTACACCACGGAGGCGGTCTTCTGTGGAAGAACGAGCTACACGTGCTGTATGGACGCTGACGTGTATTGGCACACAGCTGTGTGGGTACAGAGCTGCGTGGGTAGAGGGCTGTGTGGGTACAGAGCTGTGTGGGGGCAGAGCTGCGTGGGTAGAGGGCTGTGTGGGTACAGAGCTGTGTGGGTACAGGGCTGTGTGGGCACAGAGCTGTGTGGGATAGGGCTGTGTGGGTACAGAGCTGTATGGGCACAGAGTTTTATAGGCACAGAACGGTGACAATGACAAGGGAAGATGATGGAAACTGTGGTGCATTGGGTCAAGTGTTTTAAAACTGGAAATATACTGTTGGTTCCAACAGGGATTGATAGTATAGGGAGAGAGTGAGTGAGCTCAGTGTTACGCCACTTTTAACCATATTCCAGCTATACCACAGCAGGGGATACGAGAAATGGGAGTATAAGGAGAGATGCAAAGTGTGATATATAATAGGTATAAAAACACAAAGCTATACTAACTACTAGTACTACTAAATACCACCACTACTACTACTAACTACTAACTACTGCTACTACTGCTACTGCTACTGCTACTGCTACTACAAATGTATGGACAAATTTCAGATGTTAACTGTCAATGTGAACAATTCTTAAAAGTTTATGATCACCCTACATCAACAGATCAAACAACTCGGTCCACCTACCCACAAACAGGCTCACACAATCCATCCAGACCCACCTACCTCACAAACAGGCTCACACAATTCGACCAGGCACACCTACCCAACAAACAGGCTCACACAATCCAACCATGCACACCTACCCCACAAACAGGCTCACACAATCCACCCAGACCCACGTACCCAACAAAACAGCTTCACACCATTCGATCAGGCACACCTAACGAACAAACCAGGCTCACACAATCCAATCAGACACACCTACCCCACAAACAGGCTCACACAATCCACTCAGACCAACCTACCCAACTAAACACACTCACACAATTCGACCAGACACACCTACCCAAAAACCAGCTTCACACCATTCGACCAAGCACACCTACCCAACAAACCAGGCTCACACAATCCAATCAGACACACCTACCCAACTAAACAGGCTCACACAATCCAACCAAGCACATCTACCCAACAAAACGGGCTCACACAATCCAACCAAGCACATCTACCCAACAAAACGGGCTCACACAATCCAACCAAGCACACCTACCCAACAAGGCACAGGATGAGACAGATGACCCAGGTAAACGTGCCATTGTCATAGTGAGTTGCCGTGACGATCTGTGCGGCACAGTGTGGACACTGGGTCTGTACCGGTGCCTCCCTGAACTGCTGTACGACAGCGATGGTAGGCTGTTGGACCACCACAGTGGTGCTTGTCTGTCCCTGTGTGTAACCGGGCTGACCTGCAACATATCCTCATACCATCAGCACAGTTTATACAGACTTGCCAGTCCTTCTATAAGACAGGTTCATCTTTATGAAAATAGTTTTCTTTAAAGTATATCTTGAGCGAATACAAAAGGTAGGGACTCATTTCAAGAGATATTATACACTAAACAGCAAAAAATACAAGATCTTACAAGAGACCTAAATAATCAAGACATTTCTAAGATGAATTTTCTAGACCATTCTAAGACAGGACTCAACATTCCCTGCCTTCATAAGACAGAACTCAACATTCTAAGCCGTTATGAGATAGAAATCAACTATCCCTGCCTAGGTAAAATGGACCTCAACATTCCCTGCCATGGTAAGATGGACCTCAACATTCCCTGCCTTGGTAAGATGGACCTCAACATTCCCTGCCATGTAAGATGGACCTCAACATTCCCTGCCTTGTAAGATAGACCTCAACATTACTTGCCTTGTAAGATGGACCTCAACATTACCTGCCTTGTAAGATAGACCTCAACATTCCCTGCCTTGTAAGATGGACCTCAACATTCCCTGCCATGGTAAGATAGACCTCAACATTCCCTGCCTTGGTAAGATGGACCTCAACATTCCCTGCCTTGGACCTCAACATTCCCTGGCTTGTAAGATGGACCTCAACATTCCCTGCCATGGTAAGATGGACCTCAACATTCCCTGCCTACCTCAACATTCCCTGCCTTGGTAAGATGGACCTCAACATTCCTGCCATGTAAGATGACCTCCAACATTCCCTGCCTTGTAAGATGGACCTGTAAGATGGACCTCAACATTACCTGCCTTGTAAGATGGCAACATTACCTGCCTTGTAAGATGGACCTCAACATTACCTGCCTTGTAAGATGCCTGCCATGGTAAGATGGACCTCAACATTCCCTGCCTTGTAAGATGGACCTCAACATTCCCTGCCTTGGTAAGATGGACCTCAACATTACCCCTGCCTTGTAAGATGGACCTTGTAAGATCAACATTCCCTGCCTTGTAAGATAGACCACAACATTCCCTGCCTTGTAAGATGGACCTCAACATTACCTGCCTTGTAAGATGGACCTCAACATTCCCTGCCTTGTAAGATGGACCTCAACATTCCCTGCCTTGGTAAGATGGACCTCAACATTCCCTGCCTTGTAAAGATGGACCTCAACATTCCCTGCCTGGACCTCAACTCCTGCCTTGTAAGATGGACCTCAACATTCCCTGCCTTGGTAAGATGGACCTCAACATTCCCCTGACCTCAACATTCCCTGCCCTTGGTAAGATGGACCTCATGGACCTCAACATTCCCTGCCTTGGTAAGATGGACCTCAACATTCCCTGCCTTGTAAGATGGACCTCAACATTCCCTGCCTTGTAAGATGGACCTCAACATTCCCTGCCTTGGTAAGATGGACCTCAACATTCCCTGCCTTGTAAGATGGACCTCAACATTCCCTGCCTTGGTAAGATGGACCTCAACATTCCCTGCCTTGGTAAGATGGACCTCAACATTACCTGCCTTGTAAGATGGACCTCAACATTCCCTGCCTTGGTAAGATGGACCTCAACATTCCCTGCCTTGTAAGATGGACCTCAACATTCCCTGCCTTGTAAGATGGACCTCCATTCCCTGCCTTGTAAGATGGACCTCAACATTCCCTGCCTTGGTAAGATGGACCTCAACATTCCCTGCCTTGTAAGATGGACCTCAACATTCCCTGCCTCTTAAGATGGACCTCAACATTCCCTGCCTTGGTAAGATGGACCTCAACATTCCCTGCCTTGTAAGATGGACCTCAACATTCCCTGCCTTGTAAGATGGACCTCAACATTCCCTGCCTTGGTAAGATGGACCTCAACATTACCTGCCTTGTAAGATGGCCATTCCCTGTATGGTAAGATGGACCTCAACATTCCCTGCCTTGTAAGATGGACCTCAACATTCCCTGCCTTGGTAAGATGGACCTCAACATTCCCTGCCTTGGTAAGATGGACCTCAACATTCCCTGCCTTGTAAGATGGACCTCAACATTACCTGCCTTGTAAGATGGACCTCAACATTCCCTGCCTTGTAGAGATGGATGGACCTCAACATTCCCTGCCTTGGTAAGATGGACCTCAACATTCCCTGCCTTGTAAGATGGACCTCAACATTCCCTGCCTTGTAAGATGGACCTCAACATTCCCTGCCTTGTAAGATGGACCTCAACATTCCCTGCCTTGTAAGATGGACCTCAACATTCCCTGCCTTGGTAAGATGGATCTCAACATTCCCTGCCTTGGTAAGATGGACCTCAACATTTCCTGCCTCTTAAGATGGACCTCACCATTCCCTGCCTTGGTAAGATGGACCTTAACATTACCTGCCTTGTATGATAGTCCTCAACATTCCCTGCCTTGTAAGATGGACTTCAACATTCCCTATGGGACTATGCTATAGATACACAGAACAGTTTTAAACGTTTCACAGTATTGTCCTGTCAAGGGTTTCACACTGACAAATTCTTAACATCAACAGCCTTTAGTATTTGTGCCTGTATCAATATTTAGAATACGTTTGGAGCTACTAATGTTGCCTTGATAATGAATATTTCTCAATCATGAGCTAGTTACTGCAATAAACATATATCCTAAAAAAAAAGATAAAAAATGTTAATATTTTGTAAACAAACATAAAAGAAAAATAATGAAACTTGTCACTATATACTCTACCATCGAAAAAAATTATTTCATTTCTAATAACAAGAATCGATTCACAAAAGGTTTAAGATAATGACAATGATCAGTTTGAACATGGCTTCCACTTGGTCACATGGCCAGGTGAGCCAAATATAATAGACTGATGCTGCAAGAGTGGTAACCAAAGACAAGTAAATATCAGGAATCACGTCTAAATGCCTAGTTCATTCAAGACAGTAAAATGTTGTGTTGGATGTAAATTCAACTGCTTAGTACCAATTGCAGTTGGTGGCCGAATGCCCCTTAATGAACCCCAAAAAGTGTACATATGCCAGAATAATACCTATCTGCAAAATGGGACTACACACCACAACCAAGAAGATTGGGCAAACTAAATCCTTGTTTCTGAATGTACCTCAACAAAAAGTACAGGGTTCAAAATAAGGACAGGAGTTAAGGGTCTTGAGCAGCAGGTCACATTGACTGGATCAAAGGTCAAGATCCCCATCTCCAGATGAAGATTGTTGACCACCAGCCCACTGGATGAGGGAATTTAGCTTACATGCAACACGGGGACACAATCTGTCAGAAAGAGCAGACGTCACACAGTCACCATCATGGCAGTGTTGCTTTCTTCAGCTTACTGACAGTGTCCTTAGCAGCATAAGAATGGTTGCACAGAGGCGGTATTCATATCAATATCACATCTTGAGGTCACTGTGAACTATATTGTGCCAGGGAAAGAAAACCAAAAATAACCGTAACAAATGAAATCGTATCAATTGGAAGACAAAGGAAACAACATATAGATTTACAAAGTGAAAGAAACTGAGTGATAATGTCTATGTATGGAGAAACAGTGAGTTTGTTACAGACACTGGTTACAGGTGTCACTACAGACACTGGTTACAGGTGTCACTACAGACACTGGTTACAGGTGTCACTACAGACACTGGTTACAGGTGTCACTACAGACACTGGTTACAGGTGTCACATTCAAGTATGGTGTTCAAACAGGCAGAAAGTCAATCAAATGCACATTTACTTTTAACATAAACTAATTTAAAAGACTCAAATCCAGGTATCAATGTACAAAAGCCAATGAAAGATCAATAGCACTGAACAAATCCAGTAAATCAATTCTCTGAATAAACATGATATCTGTTTGACACATTCCTATGCGAGTCACTAAGAGTCATTATAAGTGAATGATACTGATTTTCCAACTGGCTAAATTAAGTCAACTGTTTGAACACTCATACAGAACATGTAAACAACACAACCAGCACCAAGATATTGTAATCAAAACCAGTGAATAGAAGTGGCCAACAAATCACTTCTGATGGCCACAAACATCAAGGGGTTGAACAAGGTTAACAATCAATGACTGACAAATAAACTATCAGACCTTCTTCCTTACACACCTGGCTGACTGTAACCATGGTAACCTGAAATATTAACACAATGAAGCACAAGGATTAAAAGAAATGAAACCACCACAAATCGACATATCAAGGATGACTTGACAATATTTACACAGTACCATATTGCTGCATAGCTGATTAATGCACGTTGCCATGTGGAACGTCACAAAATGTCAAATTAAATTGAACTGAACTGATTAGTCAGACTTATAATCTGGACAGCAGAAACAAAACATTCAGGAATTACTGACATTAATGTTAAAACTTAGCATTAATCCAGCCATTAAGAGATGCTATATATATTTAATATTCTGGTTATGGTCTTACAAAGGGCACCAACTAACATAGGTCAAGTAGCATGCAGTATGGTACAACACAATAAAGACTGCATCCCACCACCAAGATATTGAAATGGTGTTAACACAAAGTACCCCTGCCAAAATGTATTGGGAGTTGAAGCAAGTGCTGACTACATAAAATACACAAATCAGATACACCACTCTACATAATGTAAAAACACTTGCAGAACAAGCTGCAGGATGTCTTCTACAGGACAAGTTGCAGGAAGTCCTCAACAGAACAAGCTGCAGGAGGTCCACAACAGAACAAGCTGCATGAAGTCCTAAACAGAACAAGCTGCAGGATGCCCCCAACAGAAAAAGTTACAGGATGTCCTCAAAAGAACAGCCTAGAGGAAGTTCTCAACAAAACAAGCTGCAGGATAGCTTCAACAGAACAAGCTGCAGGAAGTCCTCAACAGAACAAGCTGCAGGATGCCCCAACAGAAAAAGCTACAGGATGTCCTCAACAGAACAAGCTGCAGGATGTTCTCGGATAGCTTCAAGACAAGAAGCTGCAGGAGTTCCACAACAGAACAAGCTGCAGGATGTCCTCAACAGAACAAGCTGCAGGATGTCTTCTACAGAACAAGCTGCAGGATGTCCTCAACAGAACAGGCTGCAGGATGTCCACAACAGTACAAGCTGCAGGATGTCCTCAACAGAACAAGCT
Source organism: Haliotis rubra (assembly GCF_003918875.1). NCBI lineage: Eukaryota > Metazoa > Mollusca > Gastropoda > Lepetellida > Haliotidae > Haliotis > Haliotis rubra. Next base: position 1,016,953 of record NW_025767029.1, on the reverse strand, counting down.
GCAGGATGTCCTCAACAGAAAAGGCTACTGGAAGTCCTCAACAAAACAAGCTGCCGGATGTCTTCAAGACAACAAGCTGCATGAGTTCCACAACAGAACAAGCTGCAGGACGTCCTCTACAGAACAAGCTGCAGGATGTCCTTTACAGAACAAGCTGCAGGATGTCCTCAGCACAACAAGCTGCAGGATGTCCTCAACAGAACAAGATACAGGAAGTCCACAACAGAACAAGCTGCAGGATGTCCACAACAGAACAAGCTGCAGGATGTCCTCAACAGAACAGGCTGCAGGATGTCCTCAACAGAACAAGCTGCAGGAAGTCCACAACAGAACAAGCTGCAGGATGTCCTCAACAGAACAAGATACAGGAAGTCCACAACAGAACAAGCTGCAGGATGTCCTCAACAGATCAAGCTGCAGGGGGGCTACAACAGAACAAACTACAGGAAGTCCACACCAAAACAAGCTGCAGGATGTCCTCAGAAGAACAAGCTGCAGGATGTCCACAACAGAAAAAGCTGCAGGATGTCCTCAACAGAACAAGCTGCAGGAGGTCCTCAACAGAACAAGCTGCAGGATGTCCACAACAGAACAAGCTGCAGGATGTCCACAACAGAACAAGCTGCAGGATGTCCACAACAGAAAAAGCAGCAGGAAGTCCTCAACAGAACAATCTGCAGGAAGTCCACAACACAACAAGATGCAGGGAGTCCACAACAGAACAAGCTGCAGGATGTCCTCAACAGTACAAGCTGCAGGAGCTCTACAACAGAACAAACTACAGGAGGTCTACACCAGAACAAGCTGCAGCAAGTCCACACCAGAACAAGCAGCAGGATGTCCTCAACAGAACAATCTGCAGGAAGTCCTCAACACAACAAGCTGCAGGTGATCCACAACAGAACAAGCTGCAGGATGTCCTCAACAGAAAAAGCTACAGGAAGTCTACAACAGAACAAGCTGCAGGATGTCCTCAACACAACAAGATGCAGGAGGTCCACAACAGTACAAGCTGCAGGATGTTCTCAACAGAACAAGCTGCAGGATGTGCTCTACAGAACAAGCTGCAACAGAACAAACTACAGGATGTCTACAACAGAACAAGCTGCAGGAAGTCCACAACAGAACAAGCTGCAGGATGGAAGTCCTCAACAGAACAAGATACAGGAAGTCCACAACAGAACAAGCTGCAGGATGTCCAACAACAGAACAAGCTGCAGGTTGTCCTCAGCACAACAAGCTGCAGGATGTCCTCAACAGAACAAGATACAGGAAGTCCACAACAGAACAAGCTGCAGGATGTCCTCAACAGAACAAGATACAGGAAGTCCACAACAGAACAAGCTGCAGGATGTCCTCAACAGATCAAACTGCAGGGGGGCTACAACAGAACAAACTACAGGAAGTCCACACCAAAACAAGCTGCAGGATGTCCTCAGAAGAACAAGCTCCAGGATGTCCACAACAGAAAAAGCTGCAGGATGTCCTCAACAGAACAGGCTATAGGAAGTCCTCAACAGAACAAGTTGCAAGTCCACAACAGAACAAGGAAGTCAACACAACAAGCTGCAGGATATCCACAACAGAACAAGCTGCAGGATGTCCACAACAGAAAAAGCTACAGGATGTCCTCAAAACAACAGTAACAGGAGGTCCAAACACAACAAGATGCAGGAGATACCTCAACAGTACAAGCTGCAGGATGTCCTCAACAGTACAAGCTGCAGGATCTCTACAACAGAACAAACTACAGGAGGTCTACACCAGAACAAGCTGCAGCAAGTCCACACCAGAACAAGCTGCAGGATGTCCTCAACAGAACAATCTGCAGGAAGTCCTCAACACAACAAGCTGCAGGTGATCCACAACAGAACAAGCTGCAGGATGTCCTCAACAGAACAAGCTACAGGAAGTCCACAACAGAACAAGCTGCAGGATGTCCTCAACAGAACAAGACACAGGAGGTCAACAGTACAAGCTGCAGGATGTTCTCAACACAACAATCTGCAGGAGCTGTACAACAGAACAAACTACAGGAGGTCTACAACAGAACAAGCTGCAGCAAGTCCACAACAGAACAAGCTGCAGGATGTCCTCAACAGAACAAGATACAGGAAGTCCACAACAGAACAAGCTGCAGGATGTCCACAACAGAACAAAGTTGCAGGTTGTCCTCAACAGAACAGGCTGCAGGATGTCCTCAACAGAACAAGCTGCAGGATGTCCTCAACAGAACAATCTGCAGGATGTCCTCAACAGAACAAGCTACAGGAAGTCCACAACAGAACAAGCTGCAGGATGTCCTCAACATGTACATCCTGCAGGAGGTCTGCAGGATGTACAACAGAACAAGCTACAGGAAGTCCACACCAGAACAAGCTGAAGGGATGTCCTCAGAAGAACAAGCTGCAGGATGTCCCCAACAGAAAAAGCTGCAGAAAATCCTCAAAAACAACATTTTGCAGGGAGGTCCAAAAACACAACAAGATGCAGGAGATCCACAACAGTACAAGCTGCAGGATGTCCTCAACAATACCAAGCTGCAGGATCTCTACAACAGAACAAACTACAGGAGGTATACACCAGAACAAGCTGCAGCAAGTCAACACCAGAACAAGCTGCAGGATGTCCTCAACAGAACAATCTGCAGGAAGTCCTCAACACAACAAGCTGCAGGAGGTCCACAACAGAACAAGCTGCAGGATGTCCTCAACAGAACAAGCTACAGGAAGTCCACAACAGAACAAGCTGCAGGATGTCCTCAACAGAACAAGCTGCAGGAGGTCCACAACAGAACAAGCTGCAGGATGTCCTCAACAGTACAACCTGCAGGAGCTCTACAACAGAACAAACTACAGGAGGTCTACACCAGAACAAGCTGCAGCAAGTCCACACCAGAACAAGCAGCAGGATGTCCTCAACAGAACAATCTGCAGGAAGTCCTCAACACAACAAGCTGCAGGTTATCCACAACAGAACAAGCTGCAGGATGTCCTCAACAGAACAAGCTACAGGACGTCCACAACAGAACAAGCTGCAGGATGTCCTCAACAGAACAAGATACAGGAAGTCCACAACAGAACAAGCTGCAGGATGTCCTCAACAGATCAAGCTGCAGGGGCTACAACAGAACAAACTACAGGAAGTCCACAAAAAACAAGCTGCAGGATGTCCTCAGAAGAACAAGCTGCAGGATGTCCCCAACAGAAAAAGCTGAGGGATGTCCTCAACAGAACAGGCTATAGGAGGTCCTCAGAAGAACAAGCTGCTTGGAAGTCAACACAACAAGCTGCAGGATATCCACAACAGAACAAGCTGCAGGATGTCCCCAACAGAAAAGCTATAGGAAATCCTCAAAACAACAGTATGCAGGAGGTCCAAAACACAACAAGACGCAGGAGATGCACAACAGTACAAGCTGCAGGTGGATGTCCTCAACAGTACAAGCTGCAGGATCTCTACAACAGAACAAACTACAGGAGGTCTACACCAGAACAAGCTGCAGCAAGTCCACACCAGAACAAGCTGCAGGATGTCCTCAACAGAACAATCTGCAGGAAGTCCTCAACACAACAAGCTGCAGGTGTTCCACAACAGAACAAGCTGCAGGATGTCCTCAACAGAACAAGCTACAGGAAGTCCACAACAGAACAAGCTGCAGGATGTCCCTCAACACAACAAGACGCAGGGAGTCATAATAGTACAAGCTGCAGGATGTTCTCAACAGAACAATCTGCAGGAGCTGTACAACAGAACAAACTACAGGAGGTCTACACCAGAACAAGCTGCAGCAAGTCCACAACAGAACAAGCTGCAGGATGTCCTCAACAGAACAAGCTACAGGAAGTCCTCAACAGAACAAGCTGCAGGATGTCCACAACAGAACAAGCTGCAGGATGTCCACAACAGAACAAGCTGCAGGAAGTCCTCAACAGAACAAGCTGCAGGATGTCCTCAACAGTACAACCTGCAGGAGCTCTACAACAGAACAAACTACAGGAGGTCTACACCAGAACAAGCTGCAGCAAGTCCACAACAGAACAAGCTGCAGGATGTCCTCAACAGAACAAGATACAGGAAGTCCACAACAGAACAAGCTGCAGGATGTCCACAACAGAACAAGCTGCAGGATGTCCTCAACAGAACAAGCTGCAGGATGTCCTCAACAGAACAAGCTGCAGGATGTCCTCAACAGAACAAGCTGCAGGATGTCCTCAACAGAACAAGCTACAGGAAGTCCACAACAGAACAAGCTGCAGGATGTCCTCAACAGTACAACCTGCAGGAGGTCTACAACAGAACAAACTACAGGAGGTCTACACCAGAACAAGCTGCAGGATGTCCTCAGAAGAACAAGCTGCAGGATGTCCCCAACAGAAAAAGCTGCAGGATGTCCTCAAAACAACAGTAAGGAGGTCCACAACAGAACAAGCTGCAGGAAGTCCTCAACAGAACAAGCTGCAGGATGTCCTCAACAGTACAAGCTGCAGGAGCTCTACAACAGAACAAACTACAGGAGGTCTACACCAGAACAAGCTGCAGCAAGTCCACACCAGAACAAGCAGCAGGATGTCCTCAACAGAACAATCTGCAGGAAGTCCTCAACACAACAAGCTGCAGGTGATCCACAACAGAACAAGCTGCAGGATGTCCTCAACAGAACAAGCTACAGGAAGTCCACAACAGAACAAGCTGCAGGATGTCCTCAACAGAACAAGATGCAGGAAGTCCACAACAGAACAAGCTGCAGGATGTCCTCAACAGTACAAGCTGCAGGAGCTCTACAACAGAACAAACTACAGGAGGTCTACACCAGAACAAGCTGCAGCAAGTCCACACCAGTACAAGCAGCAGGATGTCCTCAACAGAACAATCTGCAGGAAGTCCTCAACACAACAAGCTGCAGGTGATCCACAACAGAACAAGCTGCAGGATGTCCTCAACAGAAAAAGCTACAGGAAGTCTACAACAGAACAAGCTGCAGGATGTCCTCAACACAACAAGATGCAGGAGGTCCACAACAGTACAAGCTGCAGGATGTTCTCAACAGAACAATCTGCAGGATGTCCTCAAAAGAACAAGCTACAGGAAGTCCTCAATAGAAAAAGCTGCAGGATGTCCTCAACAGAAGAGGCTATAGGATAGGAAGTCTTCAACACAACAAGATGCAGGAGGTCCACACCAGAACAAGCTGCAGCAAGTCCTCAACAGAACAAGCTGCAGGATGTCCTCAACAGTACAACCTGCAGGAGGTCTCACAACTGAACAAACTACAGGAAGTCCACACACCAGAACAAGCTGCAGGATGTCCTCAACAGAACAATCTGCAGGAAGTCCTCAACAGAACAAGCTGCAGGTGACCCCACAACAGAAAAAGCTGCAGGATGTCCTCAAAAGAACAGGCTACAGGAAGTTCTCAACAAAACAAGCTGCAGGATAGCTTCAAGACAAGAAGCTGCAGGAGTTCCACAACAGAACAAGCTGCAGGATGTCCTCAACAAAACAAGCTGCAGGATGTCCTCAACAAAACAAGCTGCAGGATGTCTTCTACAGAACAAGCTGCAGGATGTCCTCAACAGAACAAGCTGCAGGATGTCCACAACAGTACAAGCTGCAGGATGTCCTCAACAGAACAAGCTGCAGGATGTCCTCAACAGAACAGGCTACAGGAAGTCCTCAACAAAACAAGCTGCCGGATAGCTTCAAGACAAGAAGCTGCAGGAGTTCCACAACAGAACAAGCTGCAGGATGTCCTCAACAGAACAAGCTGCAGGATGTCCTCAACAAAACAAGCTGCAGGATGTCTTCTACAGAACAAGCTGCAGGATGTCCTCAACAGAACAAGCTGCAGGATGTCCACAACAGAACAAGCTGCAGGATGTCCTCAACAGAACAAGCTGCAGGATGTCCTCAACAGAACAGGCTACAGGAAGTCCTCAACAAAACAAGCTGCCGGATGTCTTCAAGACAACAAGCTGCATGAGTTCCACAACAGAACAAGCTGCAGGACGTCCTCTACAGAACAAGCTGCAGGATGTCCTCAACACAACAAGCTGCAGGATGTCCCTCCAACAGAACAAGATACAAGAAGTCCACAACAGAACAAGCTGCAGCATGTCCACAACAGAACAAGTTGCAGGTTGTCCTCAACAGAACAGGCTGCAGGATGTCCTCAACAGAACAAGCTACAGGAAGTCCACAACAGAACAAGCTGCAGGATGTCCTCAACAGAACAAGATACAGGAAGTCCACAACAGAACAAGCTGCAGGATGTCCTCAACAGATCAAACTGCAGGGGGCTACAACAGAACAAACTACAGGAAGTCCACACCAAAACAAGCTGCAGGATGTCCTCAGAAGAACAAGCTGCAGGATGTCCACAACAGAAAAAGCTGCAGGATGTCCTCAACAGAACAGGCTATAGGAAGTCCTCAACAGAACAAGCTGCGGGAAGTCAACACAACAAGCTGAGGGTTATCCACAACAGAACAAGCTGCAGGATGTCCTCAACAAAACAAGCTGCAGGATGTCCTCAACAGAACAAGCTGCAGGATGTCCTCAACAGAACAAGCTGCAGGATGTCCACAACAGTACAAGCTGCAGGATGTCCTCAACAGAACAAGCTGCAGGATGTCCTCAACAGAACAGGCTACAGGAAGTCCTCGACAAAACAAGCTGCCGGATGTCTTCAAGACAAGAAGCTGCAGGAGTTCCACAACAGAACAAGCTGCAGGATGTCCTCAACAAAACAAGCTGCAGGATGTCTTCAACAGAACAAGCTGCAGGATGTCCACAACAGAACAAGCTGCAGGATGTCCTCAACACAACAAGCTGCAGGTGATCCACAACAGAACAAGCTGCAGGATGTCCTCAACAGAAAAAGCTACAGGAAGTCTACAACAGAACAAGCTGCAGGATGTCCTCAACACAACAAGATGCAGGAGGTCCACAACAGTACAAGCTGCAGGATGTTCTCAACAGAACAATCTGCAGGATGTCCTCAAAAGAACAAGCTACAGGAAGTCCTCAATAGAAAAAGCTGCAAGATGTCCTCAACAGAAGAGGCTATAGGATAGGAAGTCTTCAACACAACAAGATGCAGGAGGTCCACACCAGAATAAGCTGCAGCAAGTCCTCAACAGAAAAATTGCAGGATGTCCTCAACAGAACAATCTGCAGGAAGTCCTCAACAGAACAAGCTGCAGGATGTCCTCAACAGAAAAAGCTGCAGGATAGGAAGTCCTCAACAGAACAAGCTGCAGGATGTCCACAACAGAAAAAGCTACAGGATGTCCACAACAGAACAAGCTGAAGGATGTCCTCAGAAGAACAATCTGCAGGAAGTCCTCAACACAACAAGCTGCAGGGTGATCCATAACAGAACAAGCTGCAGGATGTCCTCAACAGAACAAGCTGCAGGATGTCCACAACAGAACAAGCTGCAGGATGTCCACAACAGAACAAGCTACAGAAAGTCCTCAACAGAACAAGCTGCAAGATGTCCTCAACAGTACAACCTGCAGGAGCTCTACAACAGAACAAACTACAGGAGGTCTACACCAGAACAAGCTGCAGCAAGTCAACACCAGAACAAGCAGCAGGATGTCCTCAACAGAACAATCTGCAGGAAGTCCTCAACACAACAAGCTGCAGGTGATCCACAACAGAACAATCTGCAGGATGTCCTCAACAGAACAAGCTACAGGAAGTCCACAACAGAACAAGCTGCAGGATGTCCTCAACACAACACAAGCAGCAGGAGGTCAACAACAGTACAACCCTGCAGGAGGTCTACAACTGAACAAGCTACAGGAAGTCCACACCAGAACAAGCTGAAGGATTTCCTCAGAAGAACAAGCTCTGCAGCTGGAAGTCAACACAACAACAAGCTGCAGGATATCCACAACAGAACAAGCTGCAGGATGTCCCCAACAGAAAAAGCTATAGGAAATCCTCAAAACAACAGTATGCAGGAGGTCCAAAAACACAACAAGATGCAGGAGATCCACAACAGTACAAGCTGCAGGATGTCCTCAACAGTACAAGCTGCAGGATCTCTACAACAGAACAAACTACAGGAGGTCCTACACCAGAACAAGCTGCAGCAAGTCCACACCAGAACAAGCTGCAGGATGTCCTCAACAGAACAATCTGCAGGAAGTCCTCAACACAACAAGCTGCAGGTGATCCTCAACAGAACAAGCTGCAGGATGTCCTCAACAGAACAGGGTATAGGATAGGAAGTCCTCAACAGAACAAGCTGCAGGATGTCCTCAACAGAACAAGCTGCAGGAGGTCCACAACAGAACAAGCTGCAGGATGTCCTCAACAGAACAATCTGCAGGATGTCCTCAACAGAACAAGCTGCAGGAAGTCCACAACAGAACAAGCTGCAGGATGTCCTCAACAGAACAAGCTGCAGGATGTCCTCAACAGAACAAGCTGCAGGAAGTCCTCAACAGAACAAGCTGCAGGATGTCCACAACAGAACAAGCTGCAGGATGTCCACAACAGAACAAGCTGCAGGATGTCCTCAACAGAACAAGCTGCAGGATGTCCTCAACACAACAAGATGCAGGAGGTCCACAACAGTACAAGCTGCAGGATGTCCTCAACAGAACAAGCTGCAGGATGTCCTCAACAGAACAAGCTACAGGAAGTCCTCAATAGAAAAAGCTGCAGGATGTCCTCAACAGAACAGGCTATAGGATAGGAAGTCCTCAACACAACAAGATGCAGGAGGTCCACAACAGAACAAGCTGCAGCAAGTCCACAACAGAACAAGCTGCAGGATGTCCTCAACAGAACAAGCTGCAGGATGTCCTCAACAGAACAAGCTGCAGGATGTCCACAACAGAACAAGCTGCAGGATGTCCTCAACAGAACAAGCCCTCAACAGAACAAGCTGCAGGATGTCCTCAACAAAGCTACAGGAAGTCCACAACAGAACAAGCTGCAGGATGTCCACAACAGAACAAGCTGCAGGATGTCCTCAACAGAACAAGCTGCAGGATGTCCACAACAGTACAACCTGCAGGATGTCCTCAACAGAACAAACTACAGGAGGTCTACACCAGAACAAGCTGCAGCAAGTCCACACCAGAATAAGCTGCAGGATGTCCTCAACAGAACAAGCTGCAGGATGTCCCCAACAGAAAAAGCTGCAGGATGTCCTCAAAAGAACAGTATGCAGGGAGGTCCAAAACACAAACAAGCTGCAGGAGATCCTCAACAGAACAAGCTGCAGGATGTCCTCAACAGTACAAGCTGCAGGATCTCTACAACAGAACAAGCTGCAGGATGTATACACCAGAACAAGCTGCAGCAAGTCCACACAGAACAAGCTGCAGGATGTCCTTCAACAGAACAAGCTGCAGGATGTCCTCAACACAACAAGCTGCAGGATGTCTTCAACAGAACAAGCTGCAGGATGTCCTCAACAGAACAAGCTGCAGGATGTCCACAACAGTACAAGCTGCAGGATGTCCTCAACAGAACAAGCTGCAGGATGTCCTCAACAGAACAGGCTACAGGAAGTCCTCGACAAAACAAGCTGCCGGATGTCTTCAAGACAAGAAGCTGCATGAGTTCCACAACAGAACAAGCTGCAGGACGTCCTCTACAGAACAAGCTGCAGGATGTCCTCTACAGAACAATCTGCAGGATGTCCTCTACAGAACAAGCTGCAGGATGTTCTCAGCACAACAAGCTGCAGTATGTCCTCAAAAGAACAAGCTACAGGAAGTCCTCAATAGAAAAAAGCTGCAAGATGTCCTCAACAGAACAGGCTATAGGATAGGAAGTCTTCAACACAACAAGATGCAGGAGGTCCACACCAGAATAAGCTGCAGCAAGTCCACAACAGAACAAGCTGCAAGATGTCCTCAACAGAACAGGCTATAAGATAGGATGTCTTCAACACAACAAGCTGCAGGAGGTCCACACCAGAATAAGCTGCAGCAAGTCCTCAACAGAACAATTGCAGGATGTCCTCAACAGAACAATCTGCAGGAAGTCCTCAACAGAACAAGCTGCAGGATGTCCCCAACAGAAAAAAACTGCAGGATGCCCTCAACAGTACATCCTGCAGGAGGTCTACAACTGAACAAACTACAGGAAGTCCACACCAGAACAAGCTGCAGGATGTCCACAACAGAAAAAGCTGCAGGAAGTCCTCAACACAACAAGCTGCAGGTGATCCACAACAGAACAAGCTGCAGGATGTCCTAAAAAGAACAAGCTACAGGAAGTCCACAACAGAACAAGCTGCAGAATGTCCTCAACACAACAAGATGCAGGAGGTCAACAACAGTACAAGCTGCAGGATGTCCTCAAAAGAACAATTGCAGGATGTCCTCAACAGAACAAGCTACAGGAAGTCCTCAAAAGAAAAAGCTGCAGGATGTCCTCAACAGAACAGGCTATAGGATAGGAAGTCCTCAGCACAACAAGATGCAGGAGGTCCACACCAGAACAAGCTGCAGGATGTCCTCAACAGAACAAGCTGCAGGATGTCCTCAACAGAACAAGCTGCAGGATGTCCTCAACAGAACAAGCTGCAGGAAGTCCACAACAGAACAAGCTGCAGGATGTCCACAACACAACAAGCTGCAGGATGTCCACAACAGAACAAGCTGCAGGATGTCCTCAACAGAACAAACTGCAGGAAGTCCACAACAGAACAAGCTGCAGGATGTCCTCAACAGAACAAGCTGCATGAAGTCCTCAACAGAACAAGCAGCAGGATGTCCTCAACAGAACAAGCTGCAGGAAGTCCTCAACAGAACAAGCTGCAGGATGTCCACAACAGAACAAGCTGCAGGATGTCCTCAACAGAACAAGCTGCAGGAGAAGCTGCAGGATGTCCTCAACAGAAAAAGCTGCAGGATGTCCTTAACAGAACAAGCTGCAGGATGTCCACAACAGAACTAGATGCAGGATGTCCAAGACGCTGCATGAAGTCCTCAAAAAAGCAAGCGGCAGGATATCCTCAACAGAAAAAGCTGCAGGATGTCCTCAACAGAAAAAGCTGCAGGATGTCCTCAACAGAAAAAGCTGCAGGATGTCCTCAGCACAACAAGCTGCATTTAGTATAGTGGAACAAACCACAGTGCACTGAAACTGCTTTATCACAGAGCACTCGCACAGTTATGCCACAGAGCATTGGAACAGTTATGCCACGGAACAGTCCTAACACAGAGCACTCGAACAGTTCTACCACAGTGCACTAGAACATTTATACCATAGAGCACTGGCACAATTATACCACAGTGCACTGGAACATTCATACCACAATGCAGTGGAACAACTATACCACAGTGTAGTGGAACAACTATACCACAGTGTAGTGGAACAACTATACCACAGTGTAGTGGAACAACTATATCACAGGGTTGAGAACATTTATACCATTCATGCCACAGTGCAGAGAAACAAATGATCTATTTACAATTAAATGATCTATATAAGGTCAGAGACCCTATGTCAGTTAACAGAAATCCCAGCCATACATAATAAGCAAACTGACATTAAATGCACATATTGCAAGTAGACAGGTGCCCTATACCCGAAAACATGTTGACAGCTGTCAGCAAACCATGCAAGTTCTTCCACCAAGATGTTGCATGTCTGAGTGCCTTCAAATGTATGCCCTCATATATCATGTTTCCTCATCCAACCAGATCTACAGGTTAACATATTGCTAAATGAAGCGTAAAACCATATTCACTCACTCACTCATGACCAGACGACATTGATGACAGCCAATGTGAAGTAACTAATGCTCGACAAAATGTCTAAAAAACCTATGGTGAAAACTGTGCAGTAAGTTCATATTTTTCTGTATGAATCTCCATCTTGGCAATCCAATAAACAAAAAATAAAATGATTTAGCATTAACATGTATTGTACATGTAGACATGTTATCTTTGATTGGAGGCAAGAATTAAATTAAATTATCTTCTGGCTCCCTGTGTTCAACAGCTAACAGTTCATTATTCATGCATCTAGAAAGCCATTCCTAGTGACACCAATCAAGGGGGACCTTGACTCTGGACTAACAGGTTGTGCTGGAGAAGGTTAGCTTGTGTCCCCTCACTGTCCCCAGAAGGTATTATTTATCTAAACACAAGTTGCTAGAATACCACTAACATGCAGACTTGTGACAACTATACGTGTGAGCAGATAGCACGGGTACACGCCACCATGCAAGCACCTGCTGAACTCAAATGTCTTTACATTGTTTCCACAGCAGTTCAACAAGTCATGGAAGAAGATATCACTAAATGTAGAGGCACAATGACACATTCTTTAAGATGTTGTCATGGCAAGTAAATTATTCTCCAAAATACTTATTCAAAAACAAGCAAATGATTTTCAAAGCAGATTAGTGTGTGTGGAAGCCCCATGCTATAGGCTCAATGTTTGGGAGCCAGGGTCTGTGTTGGCGAATTAGTGTTAAGTGTTGGGACAACAATACCTTGACCATACATCGGCTGGCCTGGAAACAAAGGTCACAGGATTAGTAACGTGGTTCTTTGGTCAGCTAACTAAAATATTTCCTTGAATGGAATGGCACACACATGCATGCCCATACCTGCACACACACTCACACACTCAAAGTATCTGTTCACACACATACACTCTCACACACGCACATGAAGTCTCTTGGGAAGGAAGGCAGAGACTATTTCAGACATGAGTAGATTATTTCAGGATGTCTTGAACCACCATCTTGAAGACACCACAACCAAGCATGACTGTTTCTATTTAAAAGTGAAAATACTGTCAAATGGCAACAAAATTTTGAACAATGATATGCAAATCACATTAGATGCTTGTACAAACAGCTCTCTAGATTGTCAGCTTCATCTGAAGGTCATCTGACTGACCCATCCTGTAATCAGTATCAACAGGGAGGTATGGACACAATCATTCTTACTGGAAGCTTGAGTACATGTAACAATTCTAGAATAGGTTCAATACATCAATCTAAACATGGCATGGTACATCGCGTGGCTTCAGAAGAGGCTTGGTGACATCCTAAAAGTTCATGGTCAAATTGTGCCCTCATGACAGGTAACACAATATCACAAAGTCAGAAAGTTGGCATAACATTCAGAAATCCTTCACCAATGTGTACAAATTGAACATGAAAGAAGACATCACCAGTATAAAAACACTCAAATATATGAAACACTACTGACAATGTAAACTATACAGCATATCAAAACACCAGCAAACAGGTTGAGACAATCCTTAATGTTTCACTGTGATCACTCCTGTCACCTCTGTTTACCTCAACATGGCATTTAATGGAGAAATATCATTCACAAGTTATTCACAACTTAGAATATGATTATTATAGTTCAACAACTGTCAAAACAGTTATTTCCTGTTTTGGATGTAATAGACAAATTGAATAGGTCCTGAAAATTGACAGTGCAAGTAATATACAGCAGTTCTGAAACATTGAGACAGCCTCATCCATGCAGGCATTTTACTGGAGTGCTTTTAGAAGATGTGAATCATGATTCCTCTACCTATAATCAACCATCAAGGTATGTGAAGGACGGTGGTGATTGGTGAGATGTTATAAGATGTGAATCATGACTCCTTCAGCTATGAACCATCAAGGGATATGGAAGTAATGATTGTGAGTTTGATGGTTGTCATAAGATGTGAGTCATGACTCTTTCAGCTATGAACCATCAAGGGATATGGAAGAAATGATTGTGAGGTGAGGTGAGGTGAGGTGAAATTGGATTTAACGTCGTGCTTGAGAATATTTCGCTCATATGAAGAAGTGCAGACGTGTGTGTGTGTATGTGCGGCTGCTTGTACTAGCCCAGACATAAGCTGGTTTTATAGTGCCAAACAACTGAGAAACCATGCCGCAGTGAAGCATGGATACCCCACTCAGACACATTATACTGACTCCGAGCCGACCAGTCCTTGTTGTACCCATTAATGCCAAGCGCCAGGCAGGGACCAACAAGTACCAAATTTTAACGTCTTTTGGTATGACGCGGTCGGAGATCAACCTGCGACCTTCCGCTCTCCAGGCGGACGCTCTAACCACTACACCACGGAGGCGGTCGTAATGATTGTGAGTTTGGTGGGACGTCATAAGATGTGAATCATGACTCCTTCAGCTATGAACCATCAAGGGATATGGAAGTACTGATTGTGAGTTTGGTGGTTGTCATAAAGTATAATGATTGTGAGTTTGGTGGTTGTCATAAGATGTGAATCATGACTCCTTCAGCTATGAACCATCAAGGGATATGGAAGTAATGATTGTGAGTTTGGTGGTTGTCATAAGATGTGAATCATGACTCCTTCAGCTATGAACCATCAAGGGATATGGAAGTACTGATTGTGAGTTTGGTGGGGCGTCATAAGATGTGAATCATGACTCCTTCAGCTATGAACCATCAAGGGATATGGAAGTTATGATTGTGAGTTTGGTGGTTGTCATAAGATGTGAATCATGACTCTTTCATCTATGAACCATCAAGGGATATGGAAGTAATGATTGTGAGTTTGGTGGTTGTCATAAGATGTGAATCATGACTCCTTCAGCTATGAACCATCAAGGGATATGGAAGTACTGATTGTGAGTTTGGTGGTTGTCATAAGATGTGAATCATGACTCCTTCAGCTATGAACCATCAAGGGATATGGAAGTAATGATTGTGAGTTTGATGGTTGTCATAAGATGTGAATCATGACTCCTTCAGCTATGAACCATCAAGGGATATGGAAGTAATGATTGTGAGTTTGGTGGGACGTCATAAGATGTGAGTCATGACTCTTTCAGCTATGAACCATCAAGGGAAATGGAAGTAATGATTGTGAGTTTGGTGGTTGTCATAAGATGTGAATCATGACTCCTTCAGCTATGAACCATCAAGGGATATGGAAGTAATGATTGTGAGTTTGGTGGTTGTCATAAGATGTGAATCATGACTCCTTCAGCTATGAACCATCAAGGGATATGGAAGTAATGATTGTGAGTTTGGTGGTTGTCAAAAGATGTGAATCATGATACTGAGGACTGTGGTGAGTGGTGGGTTATGAGTGAATGTGAATCTAGCTGATACAAAAGCTACAGAAACATGTTGTGGTTCCAAATACACTTACTAAAACACACAGTAAAGTGGTAGAAGTGTCTTGTCCGCTGTGTGTAATATTTCTTAGGAAGAGGTTATCAGAATGTGTTCAGTGGAAACAGTAGTTGTAAACCATGGTTGCGTGGTTGTTTCAAACCATGGTTCAGCTGGTTCATACGGAGACCGGCATTGGTTGGCCACAAGTAATTACATGCCACACTGTATGACAAGTGCACAGTTTAGTACCAGTGGCGTCAACTAGCACAAGCCAGTAGACTGGTTGAGTGCATTATTCATTCCACTGAACACATAACTTGGCAGATGGGCAGATAAAAATAAACACCTTCATACCATATTTGCCATCATAAATGTCCTTTATAAAAATATTACCAAAGAGGGTACTATACAAAAACTACGTATTTTCTGAGGTTGTAACCGTACATACTTCAAAGGTCGCCAAAAGTATTTTCTTGATACTTACACAGCCCTTCTACACTACTGCTTTCTGTAAAAAATTCTGTAACAAAATATGGACCGTCATGCAAATTTTCAGTTTTAAATGAGGACACACATATCTGTAAGTGTTAACGGATACACATGAAAGGTGAAAAGTTATGGATGTTTATTTGAGGAACATGACGTAACGGTGTATATTCTTACTCCTCCATCAGATGAATGATGAAGGAGTAAGTATATACTCTGAAAAAGCGTGTTTCTCATAACAAACAAGTTGATATCCATAACTTCTTACCTTTTATGTGTATCCATTAACACTGACAGTGTGCTGGGGTGAGATTGGTCACACTGACAGTGTGCTGGGGTGAGATTGGTCACATTTCCAGATACGTTAACACTGACAGTGTGCTGGGGTGAGATTGGTCACACTGACAGTGTGCTGGGGTGAGATTGGTCACACTGACAGTGTGCTGGGGTGAGATTGGTCACATTTCCAGATACGTTAACACTGACAGTGTGCTGGGGTGAGATTGTACACGCACTGACGGTGTGCTGGGGTGAGTCACACTGACAGTGTGCTGGGGTGAGATTGGTCACACTGACAGTGTGCTGGGGTGAGATTGGTCACATTTCCAGATACGTTAACACTGACAGTGTGCTGGGGTGAGATTGGTCACATTTCCAGATACGTTAACACTGACAGTGTGCTGGGGTGAGATTGGTCACATTTCCAGATACGTTAACACTGACAGTGTGCTGGGGTGAGATTGGTCACACTGACAGTGTGCTGGGGTGAGATTGGTCACACTGACAGTGTGCTGGGGTGAGATTGGTCACATTTCCAGATACGTTAACACTGACAGTGTGCTGGGGTGAGATTGGTCACATTTCCAGATACGTTAACACTGACAGTGTGCTGGGGTGAGATTGGTCACACTGACAGTGTGCTGGGTGAGATTGGTCACACTGACAGTGTGCTGGGGTGAGATTGGTCACATTTCCAGATACGTTAACACAGACAGTGTGCTGGGATGCCAGACACTCAGGGAAATGCTGGGCTCCTTGAAGTTGAACACTGCAATCTGGCTTGATTTAACACTGGGGTCATGACAAGGACTCAAGGACTTTCATTTACAACATCAAATACTGCTGCCATCAAAAATGAAACAAAGCTGTACTAATCACATGATCACAAAATGTGTACTAAAATACAACATTCTTGGCGGTTTGTAAGGCTGACTCACCCACGCAGGACTCAGCTATGTTACTCTCCATCATGTTGCAGGTTTTAGAAGCGAGATGAGAACAGTTCTAACGTGGGCACCCTCCTACTGACGAGAGGATCCACTTACTACTGTGTTAGTAGAAAGTACAAAGCAAAGCTTACAGCAAAACTGCAGCTGGATGCACACTGGATGCAAGGGAGTCAACACTTAGCATCCAAGTACAAGGTTTCAGGTAATTTACAACAAATTATAGTGCAGACCAACAAAAACATAATGGGCACATGCAAAAATTCACTTAAACACAGCCACTGTTAGTGATGGAGCATGCAGTTAAAACCGACCTGGTACTCCATAGGGTTGACCTGTAATTGTCCAATTATTTCTTTATTATCATAAGTACATAATAGCATATTGTCAAGGCAACAGTAAGATAAGTGCTTCTATGAATACGTCTAGTCACAATTCTGACTAATGCCACACCCATAGATTAATTAACAACTGACTTTAACACCCACAGGCTTGTGACAGCCCTTCATCTACAACTGGCATTAAACCACACAGGCTTGTGACAGCCCTTGATCTACAACTGGCATTAAACCACACAGGCTTGTGACAGCCCTCATTCTACAACTGTCATTAAACCACACAGGCTTGTGACAGCCCTTCATCTACAACTGACATTAAACCACACAGGCTCGTGACAGCCCTTGATCTACAGCTGACATTAACCCCCACAGGCTTGTGACAGCCCTTGATCTACAGCTGACATTAACCCACACAGGCTTGTGACAGCCCTTGATCTACAACTAACATTAAACCACACAGGCTTGTGACAGCCCTTGATCTACAGCTGACATTAACCCGCACAGGCTTGTGACAGCCCTTGATCTACAGCTGACATTAACCCGCACAGGCTTGTGACAGCCCTTGATCTACAGCTGACATTAAACCACACAGGCTCGTGACAGCCCTTGATCTACAACTAACATTAAACCACACAGGCTTGTGACAGCCCTTGATCTACAACTGACATTAAACCACACAGGCTTGTGACAGCCCTTGATCTACAACTAACATTAATCCCTACAGGCTTGTGATAGCCCTTGATCAAGAATAACATTAACCCCCACAGGCTTGTGACAGCCCTTCATCTACAACTGACATTAACCCCCAAAGGCTTGTGTTACGCGAGTGTGTGTTTTGTAATAACATTGGTTAGGTGATAATAATTATGAGTCACAATGTTTAAAGTTTTGGGTGTTGCTTGTTGGTCACATTTCGCGTCATATATGTTCAATGGCAATAGTATTTTTAGCG
This sequence comes from Haliotis rubra, assembly GCF_003918875.1. Taxonomy (NCBI): domain Eukaryota; kingdom Metazoa; phylum Mollusca; class Gastropoda; order Lepetellida; family Haliotidae; genus Haliotis; species Haliotis rubra. Next base: position 998,841 of record NW_025767029.1, on the reverse strand, counting down.
GCACGCCTTTTGGGATGGCACTCCAGAGTTACCTCCCTTGACCGGATGTTTATGTGTTGACATCGTCATGTTGCGGAGTCTCCCAGCAATATCAAGAAAGAACTAAGTGGTTAATGATACAGCCATGCTTTGCTGGGAAGTTCGAGAATCTGTGTCAGTATATATTATAAAGGCTGGCTGTTGTGTGGTGCGACACAAGGACTGACACACGGACTAACACACAGAATTACACAGAACTTTCGATATCACTGGAGTTGCCTATCGTTGTCGTCCTTCGTCACCATCGCCATCGTCTGACCCTGATACTGCGTGTCTGACTACTGCTCTCATTTGTAAACAAGCTTCATTTAATATAACTATTCTCACTGTAAATACCAAGACTCTGGTGAGTTAATATTTTATACTTGTGACTCAAAACTTCAGATTTGTGACTCAATTGCATTGTACTAGAAATCTGGATTGTGATTTATTGTATCTTACTTATTGTTTGCTCAATATATTATTGAATATTTTAGACTTGTCTGTGTTATATTTTGCTGGTTCACAGGGGATTCTTAAACCTTTTGTCACGGCAATTTATTAACCGTAACACTTGTGACAGCCCTTCATCTACAGCTGACATTAACCCCCACAGTGCTTCTAAGAGTCATGTTGACTATCTACTCCCGAACCTGATACACTACACAGGGTATAGCACCATCCAGCTTGAAGAAATCGCTGGAATCTGTACAAGGTACACAACATACTCAAACCATCACAGTTCTGTTGTAAACAATACATTTATCCTACATTGAAGCCCACAGTCTGTACGGGTGTGCGAGAGATGCTGTAAACTGACAGAGATGTGGTTGACCTACCTGTTTGTTGGGGATAACCGGGATGAGCTGCAACACAAATTTCAGATTTAACAAAATATCGAGAGTGCTATCAGTATATTATCTGGTTGCTACTATGGTAACCGGTGACATCTGTAACCACTACATTCTACCAGTTATATTTTACCAAGTAACCAGAGATATGTTACCACTGATATCTACATATCACCAAGTAACCAGAGATATGTTACCACTGATAACTACATATTACCAAGTAACCAGAGACATGTTACCACCGATATCTACATATCACCAAGTAACCAGAGATATGTTACCACTGATAACTACATATTACCAAGTAACCAGAGATATGTTACCACTGATAACTACATATTACCAAGTAACCAGAGATCTACATGTTACCAAGTAACCACCGATATCTACATATCACCAAGTAACCAGAGATATGTTACCACTGATAACTACATATCACCAAGTAACCAGAGATATGTTACCACTGATAACTACATATCACCAAGTAACCAGAGATATGTTACCACTGATATCTACATATTACCAAGTAACCAGAGATATGTTACCACTGATAACTACATATCACCAAGTAACCAGATATGTTACCACTGATAACTACATGTTACCACTGATAACTACATATTACCAAGTAACCAGAGATATGTTACCACTGATAACGATATCTACATATCACCAAGTAACCAGAGATATGTTACCACTGATAACTACATATCACCAAGTAACCAGAGATATGTTACCACTGATAACTACATATCACCAAGTAACCAGAGATATGTTACCACTGATAACTACATATCACCAAGTAACCAGAGATATGTTACCACTGATAACTACATATCACCAAGTAACCAGAGATATGTTACCACTGATAACTACATATCACCAAGTAACCAGAGATATGTTACCACTGATAACTACATATCACCAAGTAACCAGAGATATGTTACCACTGATAACTACATATCACCAAGTAACCAGAGATATGTTACCACTGATAACTACATATCACCAAGTAACCAGAGATATGTTACCACTGATAACTACATATTACCAAGTAACCAGAGATATGTTACCACTGATAACTACATATCACCAAGTAACCAGAGACATGTTACCACTGATAACTACATATCACCAAGTAACCAGAGATATGTTACCACTGATAACTACATATTACCAAGTAACCAGAGATTACCAAGTGTTACCACTGATAACTACATATTACCACCAAGTAACCAGAGATATGTTACCACTGATAACTACATATCACCAAGTAACCAGAGATATGTTACCACTGATAACTACATATCACCAAGTAACCAGAGATATGTTACCACTGATAACTACATACATACCAAGTAACTAGAAGATAACCAGAGATATGTTACCACTGATAACTACATATCTACCAAGTAACCAGAGATATGTTACCACTGATAACTACATATTACCAAGTAACCAATGACTATGTTACCACTGATAACTACATATCACCAAGTAACCAATGACATACATGTTACCACTGATAACTACATATCACCAAGTAACCAATGATACATGTTACCACCGATATCTACATATCACCAAGTAACCAGAGATATGTTACCACTGATAACTACATATCACCAAGTAACCAGAGATATGTTACCACTGATAACTACATATCACCAAGTAACCAATGATACATGTTACCACTGATAACTACATATCACCAAGTAACCAGAGATATGTTACCACTGATAACTACATATTACCAAGTAACCAATGACAATGTTACCACTGATAACTACATATTACCAAGTAACCAATGACAATGTTACCACTGATAACTACATATCACCAAGTAACCAATGATACATGTTACCACTGATATCTACATATCACCAAGTAACCAATGATACATGTTACCACCGATATCTACATATCACCAAGTAACCAATGATACATGTTACCACTGATATCTACATATCACCAAGTAACCAATGATACATGTTACCACTGATAACTACATATTACCAAGTAACCAATGATACATGTTACCACTGATAACTACATATTACCAAGTAACCAATGAGATATGTTACCACTGATATCTACATATTACCAAGTAACCAATGAGATATGTTACCACTGATAACTACATACTACCAAGTAACCAATGACTGATACATGTTACCACTGATATCAACATATTACCAAGTAACCAATGATACATGTTACACCGATTTCTACATATTACCAAGTAAGCAATGATATATGTTACCACTGATAACTACATATTACCAAGTAACTAATGATACATGTTACACCGATTTCTACATATCACCAAGTAACCAATGAGACATGTTACCACTGATATCTACATATTACCAAGTAACCAGTGACAATGTTACCACTCTACATATCACCAAGTAACCAATGACAATGTTACCACCGATATCTACATATCACCAAGTAACCTAATGATACATGTTACCACCGATATCTACATATTACCAAGTAACCAATGAGACATGTTACCACCGATATCTACATATCACCAAGTAACCAATGATATGTTACCACTGATATCTACATATTACCAAGTAACCAATGATATGTTACCACTGATATCTACATATCACCAAGTAACCAATGATACATGTTACCACTGATAACTACATATTACCAAGTAACCAATGACGATATGTTAGTCTGCCGAGACGATATCTACATATCACAAAAGTAAGCCTCAGATTTTGACCAATTCACGACCCATTATAGCAGACTGTGGCTTAAAAGCGTCATTAGAAACCAATCTTTAACCAATAAAATAAACATGTTACAACCAATAAAACTATATAGTCTATATTTAGATGTGGGATTGCCACCCTAGTTTTCAATATACGTTTGCATAATGATCTGAAGAGAACAAAGAATAAACAAAGATGTTATCTGCAAGTTTATTAAATCTGCCGATAAATGGCAACTTTAAGCAATACAAAATTTACCGGCGGCAGCTACCGACGGCAGTTGAAAATACCGGATCTTCACAATTTTTATCGGTAAAAATCCGGTAATTACCGGAGAACGGGAACACTGATATTACCAAGTAAGCAATGACAATGTTACCACCAATATCTACATATTACCAAGTAACCAATGACAATGTTACCACCAATATCTACATATTACCAAGTAAGCAATGACAATGTTACCACCAATATCTACATATCACCAAGTAACCAATGATACATGTTACCACCGATATCTACATATCACCAAGTACCTAATGATACATGTTACCACCGATATCTACATATTACCAAGTAACCAATGACAATGTTACCATCGATATCTACATATTACCAAGTAACCAATGACAATGTTACCACCAATATCTACATATTACCAAGTAACCAATGACAATGTTACCACCGATATCTACATATCACCAAGTAAGCAATGATACATGTTACCACCGATATCTACATATCACCAAGTAACCAATGACAATGTTACCACCGATATCTACATATTACCAAGTAACCAATGACAATGTTACCACCAATATCTACATATTACCAAGTAACCAATGACAATGTTACCACCGATATCTACATATTACCAAGTAAGCAATGATACATGTTACCACCGATATCTACGACGAAACGTCGCACCCATTGCAATAAAGAAGTTGACTATCCATAGAACTTGGTTGCCCTTCATCTATACAACTTCTAAAATGCCTCTCAAAGAAGATACATATTACCAATGTTACCTGGGTATCCAGGGGGTGGAGGTCCAGGCGGGGGATACTGCACTGTAAGTAACAAAAATAAGCTGAATGTTAAACATTCTGTAAGGACAGCCCTAACTAGGATGATACTATATGTTGGAGAATAACCTGTCTAATCATGGACAGTGTTCACAGTTTCTCTCAAATACAAACATCAGAATGACGACTTTTTGGATTGAATTCAACTTACGTCCTGCACTAATGCCTTTTCTCATACTTCAAAATTAGTATTCAGGCCAACCGTGACTGTCAATGTTATAGCTACCAGGAGTTGGTGCTCCTTGTTGCCTACAGGGTAGGCTGGTCCTCCAGGGTAGGGTGGTGGGGTCCAGACATTGACCGTATATTTATTTATTTATTTGTTATTGGATATTTATATAGCGCACATATCCACACACTAGTGCATGCTCAAGGCGCTGATAGTTTTTCCCTCGATCATTGGATGTCAATCTCAACGGCACATCTTATTATCAATCTCAGCTCCCTGGGGAGCATACATGTCTTGCAGCCACTAGGCGCACCGAGTTATTGCGGCTTTCCCATCCATACGAGGTACCCATTCACAGCAGGGTGGATTGGGACACAGTCACAGTACGTTGTCCAAGATCACTGCACGTTGCTGTACCCGCAACTGTTGTCTGCACGTATTCATGTGGCCACCATCTGGTCATATACCAACGGTTTCATGGGTTCTTTTAAGTGCACAGGGTTGTGTACTGTACACTAGGGGTTGTGACAACACTGAAAGAGTTGACTCCAAGGTTTTTACAACCGGTCACAGGTGGGCTCGATCCCGGCACCTCATGCTCGCTTGATCACTACCCAGGCGCTTAGCCAGCTCGCCCACCATGCCCCATGTATACCATGCCCCCATGTATTCACCTACCTGGAGGGGCACATTGACCCTTGTTGTCTGAGGGTAGGCTGGGCCTAGGCTGGGTAGGTAGAGTGGTGGGGTCCAGACATTGACCCGTATATCAACCTGGAGGACCCACTCCCTTGTCTACGGAGTAGGCTGGGCCTCCTGGGTAGAGTGGTGGGGTCCAGACATTGACCATATATCAACCTGGAGGACCCACTCCCTTGTCTACGGAGTAGGCTGGGCCTCCTGGGTAGGGTGGTGGGGTCCAGACATTGACCATATATCAACCTGGAGGACCCACTCCCTTGTCTACGGAGTAGGCTGGGCCTCCTGGGTAGAGTGGTGGGGTCCAGACATTGACCGTATATCAACCTGGAGGACCCACTCCCTTGTCTACAGAGTAGGCTGGGCCTCCTGGGTAGGGTGGTGGGGTCCAGACATTATAATAATAAATGTGAACTTATAATGCGCCTTTTCCATGCACAAGGCCCATGCTCAAAGCGCTAACAAAGTGAGTGGATAATAATACATATATACAATAAGGGACTAGTTGCTAGTCATAATGCAGTGAAAACAGATGAGTCTTGAGAAGTCGTTTGAAGGAATAAAAGTCAACTGCTGATTTAATGGTGATAGGGAGAGAGTTCCAGAGTAGAGGGGCAGAGCAGACAAAGGATTTCCTCCAAAAGTTTGCAGTTTGAACCGAGGCACAGAGAGTAGGTTCAGATTCTGAGAACGGAGCTGTCTTTCTGGAGTGTACGGGGTAAGGAGTTCTTTCAGGTATTCTGGGCCTATGCCATTGAGGCATTTGTAGACAAAACACAATATTTTAAAGACAATTCTTGATTTAACAGGCAGCCAGTGGAGGTTTTCATGACAGGTGTTATGTGTGAGCTTTGAAGTTCTGCTTATGATTCGGGAGGCTGTATTTTGGACATTTTGCAATTTTGATAGCAGCTTCTGAGAGATACCAAAAAGTAGGCTATTGCAGTAATCAATTCTTGATATAACAAGTCCCTGGACCAGACCGTGTGCTGCATCACGACTGATGAGATGGCGTATTCTGCCAATGGCTCGTAGATGAAAGAAGCATATTCTGCAGAGTTGATTTACATGAGTGTCCATCGCCAGGTGTGAGTCAAGTGTAACTCCAAGGTCTTTAACAGAGTCGACAGCTTGTATCTCTGCATCTGCTACCAGAACAGTTTTGGTGGTAATTTGTTTTTGCATTTGCCTGGATCCAATAACCATCACCTCAGTTTTGTCATCATTTAACTTTAGCAAGTTGTTTGTCATCCATGACTTAACATCTTTAGTACAGTCTGTTATTTTATGAAGACCAGTGTGAAAGTCCTTGGGAGTTGAGTTTTTCTGAAGTTGAGTGTCATCTGCAAACGAATGATGGGAAATGCCATGTTTGTCAATTACGTCTGCAACATCGGTCGTGTATGCTATGAAAAGAAGCGGACCGAGTACCGATCCCTGGGGTACACCACAGTGGACCAAGGAGGTTTGTTGTATCATATATACATTGACCATATATCAACCTGGAGGGGCCACTCCCTTGTCTACGGAGTAGGTTGGGCCTCCTGGGTAGGGTGGTGGGGTCCAGACATTGACCGTATACCTACCTGGAGGGGGCACTCCCTTGTTGTCTACGGGGTAGGCTGGGCCTCCTGGGTATGGTGGTGGGGGTCCAGACATATCTCAAAGTTGAGAGCAGCTTCTGTGACATATACAGTACTATATACAACAGTGAACAATGATACAGGAGACATTCAATCTGAACCATGTAAGAAAAAAACTCAAAACAGATGATTTATGAAAACGTGAATCACATCCCAACAATGATTCACAAGAAGCACCAAGCACAAGCAGTACTGCTATCCTCAACTTGATATTAGATTTGCGTCGGACTTGGAAACATGGATATATCAACACACAGCACAGCTTGATACACACATGGATATATCAACACACGATACAACACAGCTTTATACACACATGGATATATCAACACACAATAGGATAGGGTCGGTTGGGTAACTGGAAGAGGACATATTTTGGGGGGGGCCTAATGGGAACAGGTGGGGGGCCTAACAGGAACAGCTGGTCAGACTCATTAACTCATGTCATCGTATCCCAATGGCATAGTTTGATGCTCATGCTGTTGATCACTGGACTTGATTATTTAATGACAGCCGCCATATTGCTGGAATATTGCTGAGTGCAGCATCAAACAAACACACGCACAAACAAACAAACAAAATACACATTAAATTAAATCACATTGAAATTTGATCTCAATTGGGACATTAATTACTGTGACATATAAACATCGTTGCTTGCTGGAAGCTAGGTTCTGTAATATGGTTCCGTGAACATGTATCATAACAATAAAATCATTTAAATTTCCTCTTCACAACATACGACTCTCTGACCAAACTGTTCCTCTATACAAAGGAAATAGTTTCCTCTTCCTCTTCAAATTGTTCAATGCATGGTACTCGGCAGTGTTGTCATGACCCCAGCAGGATACACTCCATCAACAAGCGTATTTCCTGGCTTGTATATAATCTGAAATACCGACACATGATGGCAAGCTTCGTGCTATACACTCCAAACCCACTCACCATTGTATCTAAACATACCATCTTTTCTCACTATGTAATTACCCATACTACCTCAGCTCACTATGTACTACCCCATACTACCTTAGCTCACTATGTACTACCCCATACTACCTTAGCTCACGATGTACTACCCCATACTATCTTAGCTCACGATGTACTACCCCATACTACCTTAGCTCACGATGTACTACCCCATTCTATCTTAGCTCACGATGTACTACCCCATACTATCTTAGCTCACGATGTACTATCCCATACTATCTTAGCTCACGATGTACTACCCCATACTATCTTAGCTCACTATGTACTACCCCATACTACCTTAGCTCACTATGTACTGCCCCATACTACCTCAGCTCACTATGTACTAACCCATACTATCTTAGCTCACTATGTACTAACCCATACTATCTTAGCTCACTATGTACTAACCAATACTACCTCAGCTCACTATGTACTAACCCATACTATCTTAGCTCACTATGTACTAACCCATACTACCTCAGCTCACTATGTACTAACCCATACTATCTTAGCTCACTATGTACTAACCCATACTACCTTAGCTCACTATGTACTACCCCATACCATCTTTGCTCACTATGTACTACCCCATACTATCTTAGCTCACTATGTACTAACCCATACAATCTTAGCTCACTATGTACTAACCCATACTATCTTAGCTCACTATGTACTACCCCATACAATCTTAGCTCACTATGTACTACCCCATACTATCTTAGCTCACTATGTACTACCCCATACCATCTTAGCTCACTATGTACTAACCCATACTACCTTAGCTCACTATGTACTAACCCATACTACCTTAGCTCACTATGTACTACCCCATACTATCTTAGCTCACTATGTACTAACCCATACTACCTTAGCTCACTATGTACTACCCCATACTATCTTAGCTCACTATGTACTACCCCATACTATCTTAGCTCACTATGTACTAACCCATACTATCTTAGCTCACTATGTACTAACCCATACTACCTTAGCTCACTATGTACTACCCCATACCATCTTTGCTCACTATGTACTAACCCATACTATCTTAGCTCACTATGTACTAACCCATACAATCTTAGCTCACTATGTACTAACCCATACTATCTTAGCTCACTATGTACTAACCCATACTACCTTAGCTCACTATGTACTACCCCATACCATCTTTGCTCACTATGTACTACCCCATACTATCTTAGCTCACTATGTACTAACCCATACAATCTTAGCTCACTATGTACTACCCCATACTATCTTAGCTCACTATGTACTACCCCATACCATCTTTGCTCACTATGTACTACCCCATACTATCTTAGCTCACTATGTACTAACCCATACAATCTTAGCTCACTATGTACTAACCCATACTACCTTAGCTCACTATGTACTAACCCATACTACCTTAGCTCACTATGTACTACCCATACTATCTTAGCTCACTATGTACTAACCCATACTACCTTAGCTCACTATGTACTACCCCATACTATCTTAGCTCACTATGTACTACCCCATACTATCTTAGCTCACTATGTACTACCCCATACTACCTTAGCTCACTATGTACTACCCCATACTATCTTAGCTCACTATGTACTAACCCATACTACCTCAGCTCACTATGTACTAACCCATACTATCTTAGCTCACTATGTACTAACCCATACTACCTTAGCTCACTATGTACTAACCCATACTACCTTAGCTCACTATGTACTACCCCATACTATCTTAGCTCACTATGTACTAACCCATACTACCTTAGCTCACTATGTACTACCCCATACTATCTTAGCTCACTATGTACTAACCCATACTATCTTAGCTCACTATGTACTAACCCATACTATCTTAGCTCACTATGTACTAACCCATACTATCTTAGCTCACTATGTACTAACCCATACTACCTTAGCTCACTATGTACTACCCCATACTATCTTAGCTCACTATGTACTAACCCATACTACCTTAGCTCACTGTGTACTACTATCTTGGCTCACTATGTGCTACTATCTTCTTAGCTCACTATGTACTACCCCATACTACCTTAGCTCACTATGTACTACCCTATACTATCTTAGCTCTACTCATGTCTTAAACCCATACTACCTCAGCTCACTATGCCCCTAACCCATGCTATCTTAGCTCACTATGTACTAACCCATACTACCTTAGCTCACTATGTACTAACCCATACTATCTTAGCTCACTATGTACTCACCCATACTACCTTAGCTCACTATGTACTACCCCATACTATCTTAGCTCACTATGTACTACCCCATACTACCTTAGCTCACTATGTACTACCCCATACTATCTTAGCTCACTATGTACTACCCATACTATCTTAGCTCACTATGTACTACCCATACTATCTTAGCTCACTATGTACTAAGCTAGTAGAAACATGATATGCACCATGTGCTACAAAAGCAAAAGATTCCAAATATGTGCCATACACAATAAACCCAGAAGATACATGAAAGGTACCAGAGCCTCAGAATAAGCCCATTGTCACAAGGAGGAAGGTGACAGTGAATTATTGACACACAGTCCATTACTAACAGTGACGACGCCCGTCTTCCCAGAATCTCTGATACCATTTCCTTTTCAACTCCAGAACTTAAACATGTCCAATGTTTATTATTTGAGGAGCCAAGTAAGACAGGGGTGAAACTTGACTTGTGTTAGAGAACCAGGTAGAATACTTCTGATAACGGAATATCTTTCTAAATAACAATTCGGTCTGTTCACTTATGCAACCTCCATTTCTTACCTCAATTTGATTTGATAACTGAAAGAACAATTATTCAACAAGATAACTGAATGGAAGAAACAATATCAATGTATTTAGCGTTACCTTGCATTAGCTAGTACTTGAGTCACAAATAACAGATTCAGATTTTGAGCACTTGCATGCTTGATTGAGCTTTTTTGAGCTGATGAGAAATAGGCCCACTTTGAAGTTTTATAACTGACAAAACATCTGAAAAATGTGACATTAAATAAACTTGTACATGCACCATTTACATGTTGAATCTTAGAACCTAATCTGAGTTTAATAGCTTCTTGCAAGCTACTAAGTCTGGATTAAAACTTCACATTTAACCCTGATGTTTGAGTACCAAAAGGGAGTAGTCAGCCAACTGGTGATTGGCATGACACTTATTATCCGGAAAGAATAGTCTTGGAATAGTGAACTGACAGCTGTCTCTGATACTGAAGTCTGTTGAAAGCAGTAATTATCTGCTGTCTGATAATACGTACCATTTAGCGTACATGTGAAAACAATACCCCTACTTATCAGTGCTGGATGTTTACCCGACTGGCCTTGTCACGCAATACATCTATTGAGTCCACCATAACACCAGCCAACATGTAAGGCGCGTCCTGTCGTTGAACATTGCCTAATGGTGGAACATGCCGTCGGACTAATTACGTATGGCTAATTCTGTAGCAGGCTGCCTGCTCGAATATCGCCGGTTTGGTTTGAGAGAGGAAAGTATGGTAATTTCCTCCATGACCACCCTCTTACCAACACAAGGAACCGGGTTCAGCACTGGCATGAAGGCATAATACGAGCACAACAACGCTTGATGAGAACGTAAACATGATAGGTTGAGCCCCAACAAAACACAAATTGTCCGCCTCAACCTGTCTGTCTGTAAAGACAAAGGATTCCGTCAGCTGACAATACCTGAAATGTTAACGAATGTGTTTGATATGTCAGTACAGCCAAGAAGGACAACAAGAGCCAGTTACATACCTAAATGTCAGATACTTAGATCACTGGCGCTCGGTCACACCTAATGTAAGTACTATGGTGCCGTGTGCAGAAATTATTTCGTTGGGGGAAAACCGAATTGTCTCCCTTCCTACATCACATGACTGGTCCCTTGTTCAACATGCACGTGCGACTTGGCGACGCAAATGACAGAACTCGTGTTCCTTCAAGTGAAGGCTCTAACCTCGTGATTTAATGTTATCAAATACCAAAATTTCGTTCTCAGGTATTACCTAAATGATGAACAGTTCCGCAGAGAAAATAGTCCGTACTGGAACAGACCTAACAGTAAAAGATTACTGGAGAGATTTGTTACCGAGGAATAAAACTACTGGACATAACGTTCCGTTGAAACAGTTTTCTATACTGAGGGGCATGGCTAGACTGAAAATATAGAACAGGACCATATAATAGAACAGAACAGACCATGCAGAACTAAACAGACAGAGCTAGTCAAAGTAGAACAATGTACAAGATACAGAACTAAACAGACACAGAGCTAGTCGAGTAGAACGATGTACAATATACAGAACTAAACAGACACAGAGCTAGTCGAGTAGAACAATGTACAATATACAGAACTAAACAGACACAGAGCTAGTCGAGTAGAACAATGTACAAGATACAGAACTAAACAGACACGGAGCTAGTCGAGTAGAACGATGTACAAGATACAGAACTAAACAGACACGGAGCTAGTCGAGTAGAACGATGTACAAGATACAGAACTAAACAGACACGGAGCTAGTCGAGTAGAACGATGTACAAGATACAGAACTAAACGGACACGGAGCTAGTCGAGTAGAACGATGTACAAGATACAGAACTAAACGGACACGGAGCTAGTCGAGTAGAACGATGTACAAGATACAGAACTAAACGGACACGGAGCTAGTCCGAGAGTAGAACGATGTACAAGATACAGAACTAAACGGACACGGAGCTAGTCGAGTAGAACGATGTACAAGATACAGAACTACACGGACACGGAGCTAGTCGAGTAGAACGATGTACAAGATACAGAACTAAACGGACACGGAGCTAGTCGAGTAGAACGATGTACAAGATACAGAACTAAACGGACACGGAGCTAGTCGAGTAGAACGATGTACAAGATACAGAACTAAACGGACACGGAGCTAGTCGAGTAGAACGATGTACAAGATACAGAACTAAACAGACACGGAGCTAGTCGAGTAGAACGATGTACAAGATACAGAACTAAACAGACACAGAGCTAGTCGAGTAGAACGATGTACAAGATACATAACTCGGACACAGAGATAGTCGAGTAGAACAATGTACAAACAAAACAACCTGAGCAAGAGTGGCATGCCGCTCTTTGAAATCCTGATAAAAAGAGCACGCTCGATTGTACCTCAAAAGTTGTGAAATGTAAACACCAAAGGCTGGAGCTGATGGAATATTGCTCGACATGAAAGGGAGGTTGACTAGATTCTATTGGAAAGTTGAAATCATCCCTTTTGTCATACAGCTTTGCTGAGATTATTTGTCACTCTGAATCTTTATACATAGATCTAAACATGAAACATTTGAGGCGATCTCACTTGTCTCTTTAGTTTCAAGTTGAGATGGGTAAATCAGTGGAGGGCAATTGGCTATTTGATGGTTATTGAACGATATTCGATTATCGATGTACCGAAAGCTAAGTTAAACTTCTTGGCCAAAATACCTTGTTTTGATTTTGCCAACCCATTCAATCCATTTCCATTTCCACAGTTTTTGCATTGTTGAGAAGTTACACATGTTTATAATGATCTTGAGTTATTTTAACCCTTAAAGAAAAACATAACAATTTTGAAATGATCGGTTGTTTCTTCGCGGAATACCGACAGGTGTATCCCTGTTTGTATTAATGTGATAGAGTGCGCCTATTTATAGAATCGTTAAAGGACTGATAGCTTAATCTCTATATCTTAATAAGAAATATATATTAGCTTTTATTTGAGATAGGAGTTCCAAGCCAAGATGTATTTGCTGGGAGCGCACAACCAAGTGGCAAGCGAATACGATGATTTGGAGATTTTACGTGCGCTTTGCGACATAAGTCAAGCTGGAGTGACGTCCCTTCCCCCAGCAGATGGCGCTGCTTGCCTTCGACCCGGCAGGTTTGAAAAGTAGTTCGAACAACTTCGTTGTATTTGTTTTCATGTTGGCATCATCATGGCAAACATCAGTCTTGAAATCGACGATTATTTTATGCATTTAGAAGAAAAACGACTTAACAGTTTCCAGAACTGGCCATATGAAGCAGAGCACGAATGTACTGCTGCAAAGGTACAACGTTAGTCAAAGCTCTTCTGAGCCCAAATCGATATTGTATAATTTGTAATTTGTATTGCACGTTTTGAGCTGATATTATCTCATAGAGGAATGGGAAGTACTGCTTTTCAGACCATGACGTCAGTTTTAACGTATGTCGTCTCTACATACTTTCTTTAAAGTAAGTTGATACTAACTAAGGGACCGTTCATAATTTATGGCTAGGTGGGAGTGATGATTTTTGTGGAGAAGCATGTACAATGTGAATTACCCCCCCCCCCCTAAATGGTATGTACAAAATAAGTGACACCCCCGCATGTATGTACAAAATCAATTAACTCATGATCATCAGTTCCAGACAAACGCTCTCCAAGATGTCAACACCACCCCTTCACATTGGAGAATTTGTTATCAGGCCATCAAAGCCAGAAACTTAGGTTTCATCTTTCAGGCAACACTAGGGACTGCACATCATAAAAATGCAGTATGCAAGGTTGTTTACTACCACAGAGGCCCAGATAAGCTGCATATCTGGGTAAAATACACATAGAAAATTTCCATTTACGCATTGAAAAGTAATTGTTGCGTAGCAAATACGCATTTGACATGTTAGATACGCAAAAAGTTTAAAACAAATGCATATGGAATATATTTATAAAAATCACTTGCGTAATAAAAAGACATTGATTGCTATCAAGTTGTACTGTTAGTATAGGATAAGTGTTGCACTGTCAGTATAGGATGAGTGATTTTTTATGAAATCATTTCCATTATATTTTAGTTGGTTTTGATTAGGTATGACACAAGGCAGAACTTACCTGCTTAGTAAACTTACTCAATGACATAATACTTAGGTGAGTAAAATGACTGAAATACGCACATTTTTTAAAGCAGTGGGTAACGGAAAATGAAATATACACTCAACATTCATAATACCCACTCCACAAAAATACAGTGGGCACAGTACCCACATGAGCTAAATCTTATCTGGAGCTCTGCTACCACCTGCGAAATATCAGTCAAATCAAGCGGTATGTAGGCATTGCGGCAACCAAGACACTTATCCATGCTTTTGTGACATCTCGGCTGGATTACGGTAATTCACTGCTGTACCAGCTATGCCTGAGCAAACTTCAGAAGGTTCAGAACTCAGCGGCAAGATTGATAGGTGGAAAACGCAAACACAAGCATATTACACCAATCTTATACGACCTACACTGGCTTCCAATTCACCATCGGGTTGTTTACAAATTACTGATGTTTGTGTTTAAAGCTCTTCACAGTCTAGCCCCTCTGTATCTGGAACACCTTTTAACCAGATACCAACCTCCGAGAACGCTGCAGTCAGCTTCACTTCAACAACTAAATGTCCCCAAAACAAGAACAACACTCTACGGTGACAGGAGTTTTGCCAAAGCAGGCCCTGCACTCTGGAATGAACTCCCACCAAATATCCAGCAAATCAATGACTGTGACATATTTTAAAGTGAACTGAAGACCCTCCTGTCCAAACGAGCCTATGACTTGTGTCTTTGAGCAAATTTTGTATTTAGGTGCACTACAAATATGAACTTTATTATTATTATTATAAATGTGTATTAGGTATTCATTTCAAATGTATGGTAGGATAAATCAACCCACAACACAACATCTTTGTGTGGATTAAATCCATTATCCAGTGATTCATAATGTTCCACAAAGTGAACTTTTACTGTGTACCAAGATTGAAATGCATTGGCACATTTGACTTGACAATATTAGACAATGACAGTTACTGCTTACAGGCCTTGAAGCTTATTTGGGCTGATTTAGCCAGAAAAGTGAATACCATGAAAGGTTGGAACAAAATTTGATGATCCATTATGTACCCCAAATGAACTTAGCTTTCATGTAGTTTTCAATTCAGAAGTTGCATCAGTTTCTTATGCGAAATAGGAAATATGCTATGGACCTGAAAACACTGGGGGTAGTGCACTTTACCGGGCGCGCACTTTTTCAGATTAATTAGCTCTGCTGGGACTCGAACACGCTTCGTCGTGAACTGACTTCGTTAATTAATGGCGTAATTAGCGGACACTCTACCTCGGGACCACAAGCTCCATCACAGTTAACGAGTGCTCGTTTAACGGGTCATTTGCACAGAAGTGAGGGTCCCTAACCCTAAGTATCAGAGGTTCCCAAACCCAACCCTAACCCTGAGGATCGGAAAGGGTACCTAACCTTAAACCCTAAGGATGGTTGACTGGCAGTGATGGGAGATGGAGCAATTACGGCGATATAGCGAGACAGTGCGTGAGACAGCGCGATAATTGCCCCGCAGCGAGCCGCGAGCTCTGCGGCCTGTAAAGTGCACTCTAGCCAAAACATTGATCATCTTGCTGACCTAAATGTGCACACTGCCTACATGTACACAATTTCCCATATCTTGACAGAATTCGACAATAAATGCAGTGTCTTGTGTGTCAATATCAAGTATTTCCTGTTAAGCAATACATTTCTATCTCATATTAATGTTCCTAAATTTTATGTAGGTCTTCCATTGATAAACTCAATGAAACATGGTTGATGCTGCTTCTTGTAGTTGGCTGCTGCCGGGTGGTATCACATCCCCACTGACCAGGAGCCAGATGCTGTCCGCTGCTTTGTCTGCCTCAAAGAACTGGATGGATGGGAGCCCAATGATGACCCATGGTAACATTTTACATGAATGTGAGTGAGTGAGTGTAGTGTTACGCCGCACTCAGCAATATTCCAGCTATATGGCGGCGGTCTGTAAATAATCGAGTCTGGACCAGACAATCCAGCGATCGACCATCAAGCTGCGCAATTGGGAACCGATGACATGTGTCAACCAAGTCAGTCAGCCTGACCACCTGATCCTGTTAGTCGAATTTTACGATAAGCATGGGTTACTGAAGGCCAATATTCTAACACGGAACTTCACGGGTACACATGAATGTGAATTAATCAGAATAATGTAGTTATAAAGTTTTCATGGAGTCTTTGGTTCCTGCACAATCCACACAACAAACACAGAGGTACAGAAAAGCTGCGTATCGGCGTAAATTACACGAATATTTATGTGAAAACTCATTTCTTGTTAAGCCTATTGAGTAGAAGCAGGGATTTAAAGGACGCAAATTCCTGCTTCCTATACTCATAAAAATTGACAATGGACACAACAAAATTTATTAGAGCATCCACAGGAACGCAGAAAAATTCCAATCAAGTAACAATAAGTTATCACTGAGCTTGCTACTAGCTCAGTTATGGTATCATTTGCAATTCAATTACTGTAACAATACGATGATCATGATACACAATACAGTAACAGTATTAAATAATATTTAAGTGTCTGGGATCGCCATTTTGTTGTCCAGGACCCCTGGAATTTAAGAGTATGAGTCCCAGGGTCCCTCATATACAAGACTCCAGGTAAATCCCTGATAGAAGTATGTTGGAAGTTTTATAAATTCTCAATAAATTTGATATTACAGTTTGAGTGAGGTAGGTAAAATTTATTTGGTTACTCAAAGGAAAATTCGGATACCCAATTGAGATGAGCACAGGCGAGTATAAACTCAGTGACCCTAAATGTTATCTGTAGCTCAGACAAACATCAGGACTATGTACGTCAGTTAACAACAGTGACAAACATCAGGACTGTGTACGTCGGTTAACAGCAGTGACAAACATCAGGACTATGTACGTCGTTTAACAACAGTGACAAACATCAGGACTATGTACCTGTGCGTCGGTTAACAACAGTGACAAACATCAGGACTGTGTACGTCGGTTAACAACAGTGACAAACATCAGGACTATGTGCGCCGCGTTTAACAACAGTGACAAACATCAGGACTATGTACGTCGGTTAACAACAGTGACAAACATCAGGACTATGTACGTCGTTTAACAACAGTGACAAACATCAGGACTATGTACGTCGGTTAACAACAGTGACAAACATCAGGACTATGTACGTCAGTTAACAACAGTGACAAACATCAGGACTATGTACCTGTACGTTGGTTAACAGCAGTGACAAACATCAGGACTGTACGTCGGTTAACAGCAGTGACAAACATCAGGACTATGTACGTCGGTTAACAGCAGTGACAAACATCAGGACTATGTACGTCGGTTAACAACAGTGACAAACATCAGGACTATGTACGTCAGTTAACAACAGTGACAAACATCAGGACTATGTACCTGTACGTCGGTTAACAGCAGTGACAAACATCAGGACTGTACGTCGGTTAACAGCAGTGACAAACATCAGGACTATGTACGTCGGTTAACAACAGTGACAAACATCAGGACTATGTATGCGTCGGTTAACAACAGTGACAAACATCAGGACTATATGCGTCGGTTAACAACAGTGACAAACATCAGGACTATATGCGTCGGTTAACAGCAGTGACAAACATCAGGACTATGTACGTCGGTTAACAACAGTGACAAACATCAGGACTATGTATGCGTCGGTTAACAACAGTGACAAACATCAGGACTATGTACGTCGGTTAACAACAGTGACAAACATCAGGACTATACGTCGGTTAACAACAGTGACAAACATCAGGACTATGTACGTCGGTTAACAACAGTGACAAACATCAGGACTATGTACGTCGGTTAACAACAGTGACAAACATCAGGACTATGTACGTCGGTTAACAACAGTGACAAACATCAGGACTATGTACGTCGGTTAACAACAGTGACAAACATCAGGACTATGTACGTCGGTTAACAGCAGTGACAAACATCAGGACTATGTACGTCGGTTAACAGCAGTGACAAACATCAGGACTATGTACGTCGGTAAACAGCAGTGACAAACATCAGGACTATATGCGTCGGCGGCACGCCGGTTAACAACAGTGACAAACATCAGGACTATGTACGTCGGTTAACAGCAGTGACAAACATCAGGACTATGTACGTCGGTTAACAACAGTGACAAACATCAGGACTATGTACGTCGGTTAACAACAGTGACAAACATCAGGACTATGTACGTCGGTTAACAGCAGTGACAAACATCAGGACTATGTACGTCAGTTAACAACAGTGACAAACATCAGGACTATGTACGTCAGTTAACAACAGTGACAAACATCAGGACTATGTACGTCGGTTAACAACAGTGACAAACATCAGGACTATGTACGTCAGTTAACAACAGTGACAAACATCAGGACTATGTACGTCGGTTAACAACTGTGGCAAGTATGACAAAGTTTAACAAATTCAAGAACAAATAAACTTTGTTTTTTTGTACTCTTTTAACTATTACATATGAAATATTTGATGTTAGACTTATGCGGAACACCAAATTCATTCTACAAAAACTTGTGGTTAATTAATACCGAGCGATTAAAAGTTGCCAAAAAGTCGCCTGCTTCACTCTCGCCCGCCAACGAAACCACAGACAGGTTACGTAACTCTGTCGCCAGAGCACTGCAGTGACGTCATATGAGGAACGATTTTCAGTTAGTTGTATAGAAAGTGTGTAGCACGCTCATCATTTTGATGATTTCTCGACATGAACAACGACATGCCGAATCGTTGCTTTGTCGTCAATTGCTCCTAAGGGTCGGGCGATGGTGTTACCATGCACAGATTTCCACAGGACCCCGCAGTTCGTGCTAAATGGGTTATGTTTGTGAGTGCGAAGCGAGCATTGTGGAAGCCTGAAACGATATCTTAGTAATTCTTACTTGTGTTCAGATTGCTTCACGGAAGTTAAAGAATCAAAACTACTTACTAGTTGTTGTAAAATATGTATATGATTGATGACCATAAGATTTTCCATGACACAACTTTTAACATAACGATTTCTTCCTCGGAAGCGAGGTGGGGGGTCGAAGTCACAATACTGCGCGATAAATTTCTTGCTACATTCGTGAACATGGTTAATGTCCACGCACCAGTATTTAGATACTAGTCAATGTGCGTCTTTATATTTGGTCTTATAATCCTAATTAGTTTATTATCATACCTGTATGCATTTTGAAACTAAATAAAAAGCAGACAATCTGCTGATACTTATAGTGAATTTTTAACAGAACTGTAATGCCTAGACATTTTATAGTTTTCCAATGTGAATCATAATTCGCACACACACCCTAGTGTATGTTGTCCGTCTCATTACACTTCACGGCGAAAACAATGATTCTGTTGAATGCTACGACAAATGAATAAAAACCAAATGTAAATATTAAAATTAAAACAGATTAAAGTTATAGGAACAATGTCAGGCTATTACCCTGTTCGAGGAATTTATCCATTAATATCCACAAAAACGAGTGATATGCCATTCATCTGCAGCTGTTCCAAGTGATGTGTCTTCTAACAATTTAATATACGAAAAATGGATAAATGTTTTCAGGTATTTCACATTAGTGTATAATTTCATTGGTCACCCAGATAGCACACCTGGCAACTAATTGCATAATGTCCGCCTTTCTTTAAAAACAGTAATTTAGTTAGCCAATAGTGGGCAATCAATCAATGTATTGCCGGTTAATCCTTTGAAAGAAGGACATTGTTTTTAAGCAGACACCGACACGACAGAGTGTATTCAGTATAGATTAGTAAATCTACATACATAAACACTACCTTTTGACAAATCCGCTGCGTAAGATAAAAGTAATTAATCAATCAGCGTGTTATCGGTTAATCCTTTGATCGATGTTTATAATGTTGAATATTTACTCCAGACACAAGAAATGGCAAATGTGAACCTTTGTCAGGTAATCTAAGTGTGTAACCACTAATTATACCTGTTATGAATTCATTAACTGACCATCAAGTGAATGATGACAAATAACATGTGTAGGTTTATACCACCTAACACTGGTTACAACAAGGGAGTATTAATTGCTGTATGGCATGTGAAAACTTATGGGCCGACACTGTTTTGAGAATACAAACAGAGTTTTACATGACATGATGAAATATCGAGGTAAAAAAACACAGAAATAGGATCAATTTGGATCAGTCATTATACAAATAAGGCCTAACGACACAAAGCGATTTTGACAGAATCGTCTATGAAAACAAGTTGTAACTTCGGAAACTAGGCAAAGCAGGAGACAAAATTAAAAGACAGCAGATTGTGAGAACATATAGCTTTCATTTTCCACAACAGTTGTCACGATTTCAGGTTTATACAAACCTGTAAACAAGATAATTTACCCCCTGAAATGTAGATGAATTCTGCATCGGCCCTCATATGACGTCACAGAGACGCCCCGCTCTGATTGGTTGAAATTTCGTTCGCGGGTGAGAATTGTGCACTGTTGTCAAAAAAGTACCCTCCTACAGTATATGTGATCTTTAACAAGTATATCAGTACGGGGCACTGTCTAACAGATCCTTCTATTTTCACATTTTGGCTTAGTTGAAGTTGAGAGTAAATGATATGTGTTTCCATCACATGACCAGCTGTGATACTGGTGATACATGGGCCTGTGTACAATGCACAGGTCACAAATCCCATAAGGTTAAGCAACGTTAATCAAGTACCTGGTTGGGTTTCTGGGGCTTTGGTCGTTCCCCCACACTGAAGCACTTGTATCTGTTCAGTAGGGCTGCAACGAATACACTTTGTGGCGAATATGATACGTATCATGAATATTGGGTAACGAATACGAATAATTATTCACGAATACAAAATTGTAGTTAAGTGATTGATGTACAATATGGAACGCCCATGTTGACAGTTTTGATTTGTAACAGCAATAACCAGTGATCTCATGACACTCAAATTTGGTATGTAATAGTTATAGTCGACAGTACCATGTGCGGCCTTGGCAAACTGACATGACTTGCACTACTGCAATGCTAGTACATATTCTTGCATATCTCACTTTCCAAAAGTACGCAAGGGTTCAAGAGTAAAACATGCTCCCTTAAAAAAATCGTAAATATTCGTTAATATTCGGTTCTGGTGACCACGAATAAAGAATTGAATTCATGAATGGCTACGTTTCGATTCACCGAATATGCGAGTGAATCGTTACAGCCTTACTGTTCAGTGAAGTGACTTTGTTCATTTATCACCCTGCTCACTCCGCAGTGAAGGAGAACCCAGTGGGACTACATGCTAATGTCCCACAGGCACCTTGTGTGATCAACTGACCGGGGTAGTGATAAGGGCATGCACTACACTATCTATGTGGTGTAGAAATATAGCTCAAAATCAGTGGCTATTAATGTTTTCCCTGGTGCTGTTGGTGTTATTATTATAAAATTTTAGCACCAGTATGTGTTATCAGGGTTCTTTAGCAAGGAATTGGCTGTGAATGAAATGTTGGCCTAAGGAGTGTATGATTGGTGGAGTCCCATCACACCAAAACATTTCAAAATATGGTGCTTGTTGTTATGTTTCCTTGTGCATGGTGTTAAGGGAATGAAACAAGGAGTTGTCAGCCCTTTTTGTGAATTTTGTATGAGTAGGATATGTGAACTATGGCAAGAGCAACAGTATTGGTCCTGTGTCACACACTAGAGGAATCACAAACACCAATTTGAAAGGAAATTTAAATATTTGCTAAACCTTCTTTGCTTAAAATGATTCGTATATGCTGTGATTCACAAACTTATTTTCACAAACACATCATGCATTCTCTCTCCCATTGTTCACCCAATCATGCATATAATATTTAAATTTTCCCGGTGATATAATATAATTATAAGAACTGTTTTTAAAGAGAATTAGTATTGTTAGTAATGTTAGATAGGCCAAACGAAAAACATGTTGTGGTTCCAATTACACCTCTTTAAAATTTAGGGTAGGTAGGTAGGATTTGTTTTTTTAATTTACATTTGTTTAGGAGTAAAGTACAAACTAGTAACACATTTATCAATGTATAGTTGTTTATGCAATCAAACTTGCGGCCATCATGTCGACTTTCTCTATCAGAATGACCAATGTCTGTCGGTGTCGGGGGGAAAAAAACTGGTATCTGAAAAAAATAGGGTCGGCACAAGAATTCTAGGGTCAGTCAGGTAATCGGAACCACAACATATTTATTTAGGCCTTATGTTATGGTACTGTGATTGTTTTTGTCAGTGCACTAGAGATGTTACACGTTCCACACACATCAGGCTGCGTGTCGGGTTCGCCCCCTTCGATCTGTCCACGATTGCCTTACATACAGGGTATATCACAGACACTAGAGATGTCACACATTCCAAACACATCGGGATGCATGTCGGGTTCGCCCCCTTCTCGATCTGTCCATGATTGCCTTACATACAGGATATATCACCAACCCCAGACACTGGATTTGAAAGGTACACCATGTACTTGGTGACTTCACACATAACTATACGGACATCTTCATGGCCATACTTGTCAAACACAGTGGACTAGTTTACAGCAATTTTTACTTATACTTGCTCCAATACCACAAACAGCAACACTGTACAGTGACATAGTTTAGCTAAAACATGAAATTATCATTTATATTACTCACAGCAGTCGGAGATAAAGGAGAAACAGCCAACATGACACACACTTCCCATTGGTTGCAAACTTTCACCTTTCAAATCAGTTCTTAAGTACTTCCCAAGCTCTATTGCACAGCCTGATTGACCACAAGCTTATTCCCCAGATACATACAGTGGTCTCTACACACACCTGCAACACAGGCAATCGCTCACTACTTACATTACCTCCCCAGCAGCCACACACTTGTTGCTGATGTAAGTACTGAAATGTTTTGAGTGCCATGTTAAACCTGGTTTCACCGCAGGAAGGAACATATGAAGCACTCCCCCCAGTGCCCGTTTCTCAAGCTGCCCAAGACAACTGGTAAGATGACAGTGGAACAGTTGCTCAACCTGGAGATAAAGAGATGGTCACTCAAAATGGTAAGAAGCCAGTGAAGCCATTTCTTAGCTACAGTATAGAATATTTGAATGTATAGATGGTTGAGGTTTAATATCACAATACTGCTTCTGTGAACACGACAGAAACAATATCATTCCTTGAAAGCTAACTGGGTACCAGTCGATAAAGAAAACTGTGTGAAACCAGGCAACAAGGAAATGTAGCTGCAGTTAGTAATTTTATTCAACCAAAAGAAACCCCCATTCCAGCACTGTCTAAATACATTGTATAGCATTCCCCTCACTAACTGTACATGTCCACTGTATTAACATTGCTGCACAACCTATAAAACTGCCTCATAAACACAGGGTCATTTTGGTTACTCATTTCTATGTAGAAGTATCCTGTCCAAATTTCATAAGTATTCTTGCATATCTCTTTATATGTATAGTTTGCCCAGGTAAATCTACCTGAAAACCTTTCACTTTTGTCTAGTAAATCAGTGTAATTTTTGTTCTGCTCTGATTTTGCAGCGTAAGATCTTAGATGCCAGAATAGAAGAATACAAGATCCAAGCTGATGCAGTCCGAGATGCCATGAAGAATCTGGTGGATAACTGACGTATTACACCTGTGAAAAACCAGACACACAAGACATTTTACACTTGATATCACTGAAATCTTTGCTACCTTGTTTCACCTGCCTGCTGTCATTATTCTCTTGAAGCAACCTCCTCCCTTTACACAATGTATACTATCAACATCTTCATAACACAAACATACCATTGTCATTACTCTTGTATTGTCACAAGTGTTTAGGTGATTTTGCAATCTCCTTGAAATCAAATTTTAGTTGTTATTACCATTAAACAAATTTCTGAGGGCATCCCATTACAGGTCACAATGTCCTTTCACCAACTTCAACCATCAATGAAAGTACTAAACAAAAAGCCAGAAAGCAGCTATCTTCAGCTTTACAGCACACATTTTCAAAATGGTGCCTTCCTTTGAAGACTAAACTTTGAAAAGTTTCAATTCAAAACTGAAAACTGAAAGAATTCTTGAATGTCAGATTTATCTGAAACTACAGTCAGATGATGACTTCTTTGAGAGGCATATAGAAGTTGGAGCAGTAAGGAAGGATAACAATATATGGATGAACAACTTCTTTATTGCTGTGGCGATGTTTCGGTGTAGGTTGTAACACCGTTATCAAGCAAGTATCATCCATATATTGTTATCCTTCCAGAGGATAACAATAGCCAGAGGATGGATTTGACAGAATCAGCTGTACATGTTATTCAGAATACCCTGTGTTAGCAGTTTCAAGTTTACAGGTTTGAAAACATCACCTTCCTGATTTGCTTAGAAAACACTTCAATTGGTCAGCTGAAAGATTGTAGTCAGTTGACCTGTAATGGAATGTCGTGATTTCTTTGTTTATTAGTTTCAGTAACTAAAATCTGATTTAGATTACATTGGTGATGTGGAAACAGAGAACCTGGATGTGTGCAATGTGTGGCTGACACAACACCCGCGTGTGTGTGCTATGTGTGGCTGACAGAACACACCTGGGTGTGTGTTGAATGTGTGGCTGACACAACACACCTGAGCATGTGCAATGTGTGGTTGACACAACGTGTGTGTGTGTGTGTGTGCAATGTGTGGCTGACAACACACCCGTGTGTGTGTGCTATGTGTGGCTGACACACACACACCTGGATGTGTGCAATGTGTGGCTGACAACACACCTGGGCGTGTGCAATGTGTGGCTGACAACACACCTGGATGTGTGCAATGTGTGGCTGACAACATACCCGTGTGTGTGTGCTATATGTGGCTGACACACACCTGGATGTGTGCAATGTGTGGCTGATACACACACCTGGGCGTGTGCAATGTGTGGCTGACACACACCTGGGCATGTGCAATGTGTGGCTGACACACACACCTGGGCGTGTGCAATGTATGGCTTACAGAACACACCTGGGTGTGTGCAATGTGTGCCTGACAGAACACCTGGGTGTGTGCTATATGTGGCTGACGGACAGGACACAACTATTTATCATTCATAAACTTAGCAGTAACTGCTATGCATTGTTTAGATTGTTTGCCAATGTATATAATAAAACTTATACACAATATATAACGGTTTTTGTCAATCCTAACTGATATTTGTAGTTCCATTTCTGTGTGGGAAGGATAGGACCACATACCAGTACTACCACTCACCATACCAAGAGGGGATCATATGTCCATATACCACTGGATATATACAGAATGGGGTCACATGTCCACATACCACTGGATATATACAGAATGGGGTCACATGTCCACTCACCATGTTAAAAGCGGATCGAATGGCCAAACAAAATGGGGAACACACATCGACTCACTTGTCCACTTGCTTCACAAGTTTACAAAATGAATTTTACATCATCTTCGCTGTGAGTGAGTTAAGTTTTACACCGCACTCAGCAATATTCCAGCTATATGGCGGCAGTCTGTAAATAATCAAGTCTGGACCAGACAATCCAGTGATCAACAGCATGAGCATCGATCTGCGCAATTGGGAACCGATGACATGTGTAAACCAAGCCAGCGAGCCTGACCACTCGATCCCATTGGTCGCCTCTTACGACAAGCATGGGTTACTGAAGGATCATTCTAACCCGGACCTTCACGGTTTGTTTGCTAAGAAGCTGAAAACTAATTATGCTTGCCACGCCAAGTTTGTTAATGAACTGAAGCAGCAGACCAAGTGTTGTATCCATGCCAGACTCTGGACAGCCACCTCCCACAGCCTGTGAACAGCTGAATCCCACAAACCATTCACAGAACAACTACACACGCCATGGAGACAACACGCTGAGTCAGACAAAGGGTTGTGACACTGTGGACAGCCACCTTCCACGGCCTGTAAACAGCTGGACCCCACAAACCATTCACGGAACAACTCCCCACTCCATGGAGACAACACGCTGAGTCAGACAAAGGGTTGTGACACTGTGGACAGCCACCTTCCACGGCCTGTAAACAGCTGGACCCCACAAACCATTCACGGAACAACTCCCCACTCCATGGAGATAACACGCTGAGTCAGACAAAGGGTTGTGACAGTGGACAGCCACCTCCCACGGCCTGTGAACAGCTGGACCCCACAAACCATTCACCATCCATTTAGGGTGTCTTAGCTGTTGTATTGAGACGTAGCTCACCTTCACATAAATGTCCTGTGGGTAATAAATTTAATAATACAGTTTGCTCTATCCTCGTGTATAGTGTAATAAAGTACAGTTTTGCCCTGAACTTGTCTTGTTAAAACTTATTACACATTGGGAGACATTGAAATGCATATCTTTTCCAAGATGACAAATGTATTACCGGTACTGGTAACTGGCACACTCCAACACAGGGATGAAGCATGTTCATTGTGCCAGTAGCACTTTAAGAGTCTAATGGGAAATGACAATGGGCATGAATCGCATCGTTAGTTATCAAGGGTACGTTTGATTCCGAGGGGACAGACTAGAATAGTGTGGTGACGTCATGTAATGCAAAGTACTGTCAGCGCCTTTGACCTTTAAGTGAAGCTTCTTGAATGTAAACCCTCCATACATTGCTCACTGACAAGGAATGCTGATGGTGAATGAGATTCTCTACAGGGGCAAGAGATCTGTCACAGGCTACAATAAAGCACATTGTACACAAACTACTGTGTAA
This sequence comes from Haliotis rubra, assembly GCF_003918875.1. Classification (NCBI taxonomy): domain Eukaryota; kingdom Metazoa; phylum Mollusca; class Gastropoda; order Lepetellida; family Haliotidae; genus Haliotis; species Haliotis rubra. The sequence continues at coordinate 971,021 of NW_025767029.1, read as the reverse complement.
TCTCCAGACGTTGTCCTGTATGTTGGTGAGTTTCTTTGTCTGCATCCTGGTTCACCCCAGCTATGTCTGGGATTGCCGGCACCACAGCGACTTGTGGACCACCTGTTTCTCCAACATAATCCAACCCAGTCATTCATATCTGTAACTCAAAATCTGTGTAAAGACACTGCCATCTGAGGAACTTGTCATCAGCCAATCAGTGTCAAGGCTTTCTGTAGCTGTTAGTACAAGTGAGCACATCTGGTTCCTTATCACAAACCAGTACAAGTTGTGGATATTGTACACATCCTGTCCTTTCTCAGCACTGTGGAAGCTACAGAAAGAAAGAAAGAAAACTACCTGCTTAGGATTCACCTGCACTGCTTTCTATGGATGTGTCCTCAGATCTTAATGCACAGAGGTCTGCTACAGGCATGCTGCAGGTCTGCTAATGGAGTGACAGATCTGATCTTAATTATATTACCCAGGGGGCTGTGGGGTAGTCTAGTGGTTAAAGCGTTGGCTCGTCACGCCGAAGACCCGGGTTCGAATCCCCACATGGGTACAATGAGTGAAGCCCATTTCTGGTGTCCCCCGCCGTGATATTGCTGGAATATTGCTAAAAGCGACGTAAAACCAAACTCAGTCAGTCAGTATATTACCCAGTGGTTTCTGGGTATGGATCTTCCTGTTCCAGGTGCCCCATCCAGGAGTAACAGATCTGGCCCTGATTTCTTGAAACAAACTTAAGCCTTAAGTAAAAAATTCAGCTGTTTCAAATTGTCAAACTCATTTTGAAATTTGAGTAAAACCTTAAGTTTGTTTCGAGAAATCAGGGCCTGATCTTGATGACATTTGCTGGGCATGGATCTTTCTGTTCCAGGTGCCACATCCACCTGTCAAGTCATTACAGCAATATTTTTTTTACAAAATGTTTATTAAAATAGTGTACAGATTTATAAAAAATCTAAATATTGATTTGGAAAGTTATGATATGTTACAAAACAAAGTCAGAGCATTCAAATAATGTATGATGAACCCTTTTCCAAAATGGCTTCAAATCGGCAAGAGCTCACAGGAATGTTCCTATGTTCATATACTGCCATCACTGTCTGAAGATAACAATATAATCATAAACAGTTAAAACGATACATAACAATTATAAACATGAATCATAATTATGGAGATAAAAATATGCGGATGATTTTATCTTGATGTACATCTTGAGATTTATGAATGTCATTGAATTTCTTCTTGAGATGAAAATGGACCATGTAAATAGAAACAGTACTATGTATTCAGACAAACTACAGAAGATAAACTTAAGAAAGTTTTTACATGATTTTACATTCACAAATCATTTCCTAGAATGTATAGAAACTACATGCCAATATAATTGATGCACATATATACAAGGCTGCAGAAAATCCATCATGCCAACATCATGGCCTACTCAGTATTATGATTAACGTGATCAGAATTGCTGTGAATGGCTGCGACCAGCTGATTCCCTCACAGTAAAGTACTATTGCAGTTCACTTACAAATCAGCAAGCACACCCCCTGGAAGGTCCCCACTGTGGTGTACTGTGAGCATGAGTTTATTTGTAATAGCACTTGGGAAGAAATCATACATCACTTAACTCCATGGAATTATGTTCACATACAATTAAAATTTGGAAAGTTGCATCTCAAATGTGTGGTTCCCAGTTTCCTGTTGCTACACAAGACAGATCTGGCTATGGATGAACAAGGTGAAGGTCATCTACAGCTCGGACTCGTCATCTGCAGGCTTCCCGAAGTCAGCATCCAAAACAAGTTTACTGAAAGACAGAACATTGACATGTAGACCCATAGTGTTTAGTATGTTACAGTATGACAAGACACACAGCTTGATAGTTCCATGTTTCACACTCAGTTCTTCTGTAGACTGACAAGTGGTTAGTGACATGGCTGGGGAGTGGGATGATGATGATGATTTTAAGGGTGTGTGTGTGTGTGCCATTTTGTTCTAGGGAGGTAGGAGGTTCATCAATTTTATACACATGTACTGTGTATGTGTGTCAATTTGGTACATAATATAAAAAATTGTGCTTAAGAAATAAGGAAGGGGGTGTCATTGATTTTTCATGTGACATGCGGAAGAGGGGGGGGGAGAAGAGGTCACTCACTTACTTTGTACATACTGTTTTTTGGGGTGTCATTCACATTGTACATCCTTCTCCATAAAAATCATCATCACACCTGTTCCCATAAATTACGAATGGTCCATTAACTTTTGGGATTCTATGAGACTCAATAGATACTTGTGAATCTCTAGTGGAGCATTAACTGAAACATTCCTGCAGCCAAAGACAAACTGTGGGCATCACAATTGCCACCATCAGTAGAAGACAGTACACATACCATTCTGACAGTAGAAGGCAGCACACACACCATTCTGACAGTAGAAGACAGCACACACACCATTCTGACAGTAGAAGACAGCACACACACCATTCTGACAGTAGAAGGCAGCACACACACCATTCTGACAGTAGAAGGCAGCACACACACCATTCTGACAGTAGAAGGCAGCACACACACCATTCTGACAGTAGAAGGCAGCACACACACCATTCTGACAGTAGAAGGCAGCACACACACCATTCTGACAGTAGAACACCATTCAGCACACACACCATTCTGACAGTAGAAGAGCAGCACACACACCATTCTGACAGTAGAAGGCAGCACACACACCATTCTGACAGTAGAAGACAGCACACACACCATTCTGACAGTAGAAGACAGCACACACACCATTCTGACAGTAGAAGACAGCACACACACCATTCTGACAGTAGAAGGCAGCACACACACCATTCTGACAGTAGAAGGCAGCACACACCATTCTGACTGACAGTAGAAGACAGCACACACACCATTCTGACAGTAGAAGACAGCACACACACCATTCTGACAGTAGAAGACAGCACACACACCATTCTGACAGTAGAAGACAGCACACACACCATTCTGACAGTAGAAGACAGCACACACACCATTCTGACAGTAGGAGGCAGCACACACACCATTCTGACAGTAGGAGGCAGCACACACACCATTCTGACAGTAGGAGGCAGGCAGCACACCACACACATTACCATTCTGACAGAAGCACCATTCTGACAGTAGAAGACAGCAGCACACACCATTCTGACAGTAGAAGACAGCACACATACCATTCTGACAGTAGGAGGCAGCACACACACCATTCTGACAGTAGGAGGCAGCACACACACCATTCTGACAGTAGGAGACAGCACACACACCATTCTGACAGTAGGAGGCAGCACACACACCATTCTGACAGTAGGAGGCAGCACACATACCATTCTGACAGTAGAGGCAGCACACACACCATTCTGACAGTAGGAGGCAGCACACATACCATTCTGACAGTAGGAGGCAGCACACACACCATTCTGACAGTAGGAGACAGCACACATACCATTCTGACAGAAGACAGCACACACACCATTCTGACAGTAGAAGACAGCACACACACCATTCTGACAGTAGAAGACAGCACACACACCATTCTGACAGTAGAAGACAGCACACATACCATTCTGACAGTAGAAGGCAGCACACACACCATTCTGACAGTAGAAGGCAGCACACACACCATTCTGACAGTAGAAGACAGCACACACACCATTCTGACAGTAGGAGGCAGCACACACACCATTCTGACAGTAGAAGGCAGCACACACACCATTCTGACAGTAGGAGGCAGCACACACACCATTCTGACAGTAGAAGGCAGCACACACACCATTCTGACAGTAGAGGCAGCACACACACCATTCTGACAGTAGGAGGCAGCACACACACCATTCTGACAGGGAGACATTCATACTCCTACAGTAGCTCATGTCAGTTATAACTTGTTGATATTTTTCTTCCACTCTTAAATTGTGTGAGTTCAATGTCATCACTGTATTGAAGAAAACGTGTCCCAACACATGGAAACATTACGTCTATCCCTGTAACACATGGAAACATTACGTCTCTCCCTGTAACACAAGGAACGTTACGTCTCTCCCTGTAACACAAGGAACGTTACGTCTCTCCCTGTAACACAAGAACATTACGCCTTTCCCTGTAACATGGGAAACATAACGTCTATCCCTGTAACACAAGAAACGTTAAGTCTCTTCCTGGAACACGGGGAACATAATGTCTCACCCTGTAACACGGGAAACATTACGTCTTTCCCTGTAAAACGAGGAACATTACATCTATCCCTGTAACACAGGAACATTACATCTCTCCCTGCAACACGAGGAACATTACATCTATCCCTGTAACACGAGGAACATTACGTCTCTCCCTGCAACACGAGGAACATTACATCTATCCCTGTAACACGGGAACATTACGTCTCTCCCTGTAACACGAGGAACATTACGTCTCTCCCTGTAACACGAGGAACATTACATCTATCCCTGTAACACGAGGAACATTACGTCTATCCCTGTAACACGAGGAACATTACGTCTCTCCCTGTAACACGAGGAACATTACGTCTCCTTGTAACACGAGGAACATTACATCTATCCCTGTAACACGAGGAACATTACATCTATCCCTGTAACACGAGGAACATTATATCTATCCCTGTAACACGGGAACATTACGTCTCTCCCTGTAACACGAGGAACATTACATCTATCCCTGTAAAACGAGGAACATTACGTCTCTCCCTGTAACACTGGAAACATTACGTCTATCCCTGTAAAACGAGGAACATTACATCTATCCCTGTAACACGGGAACATTACGTCTCTCCCTGTAACACGAGGAACATTACGTCTCTCCCTGTAACACGAGGAACATTACGTCTCCCCACCTATCCTTAGAGGTGTCTGTAACTTGAAGCTTTGGCGCTCCCCTTGCTGCTCTCCGACCGCCCTGAGTAGATGTCCTCTGCTCTCCGTCCTCTGGTGGTGGTGGTCGTTTCTCTTGACTTCCCCTCTCATGATCACCGGGTGGTGGTCGTCGTTTCTCATGATCTCCTCTCTCACGATTCTCTGGTGGAGGTCGCCTTTTCTCATGGTCACCTCGGTCTCTGTCATCTCTGGGAGGCCTGCGATGGTCATCTCGTCTGGAACAAACACAAGTACTCAGCTGGAAGATAAACTATTTGTGCTTTCAATTTAGAGGTTTTCAAGTTCAAACCTGAAAACCGAATTTCCACTGTACCAGTAGAGACTGACAAATAATGTGAATTCTTTGGTAACAGGGGACAAATAGTGAGGCATTGCTTGATACTGGAAGTAAAATGATAGCTTCTAAAATTCTGGGTCTGGGTTTATTATTTAAAATTGCCTATCAAGATGATCAGATGGCTTTGAGAAGAAAGTGCTTTAAAATCAAAAATCTGATACCTCAAACAAGATGTAACAATCTCTCCAAAAGTGGGTGTCCGGAGAACCTACAGCCTGCTTTTCACATAGTTTTGAGCCAATCTGATTCCAGTAATATAACAATATGGTCCAAGCTGTTGATTTTTGTCACATGATGTGCTGTTGCAGTGTTTCTCTTTTGTAACATTTTTTCCCACCTGTGTTTCTTATTGCTCCACAACCTGTTTGGTCTAGATGACGTGACAATGGTCAAGGTGGCAAGGATACACCAATAGCACCAGTGTCCAACTCACTGTAAAGTGACCTTCTGTGTTTGTCACCAACATTGAGAATTAAGATTGTCCTTAATCCACATGACTCATCATAAAGTTCCCCTGTTCTCATGGAGAGCTTGTTAACTCAAGACATAAGGATACATCAACTTGAAAGATCAGATCTCAGTAAAGTTAAAGGTCATAAAATTTAAGACTTTATTCACATTTTGAGACATATGCACCAATGGTGGAAAGATCCTGGGAGTATCTGTATGTCAAGTTGAATGACCAAGTGAGCAAATACTGCTTGAAGCCTCCAAAATTCACCTGTCATCTGGGGGTCGCCTCCTCTCACGGTCATCATGGCGTCTTCTGTCATCACGGTCCCTGTCTCTGTGGCGGTCATCATGGCGTCTTCTGTCATCATCATGGCGTCTGTCTCGGCCATCCCTCTGATGACGATCCTCCTGACCATTGTGACTGTAGCCTCGGTTCTCATGGCCCTTCTTGCGGTCCCGCTGTTCGAACAGATAAGAACAATACACAGGACTCTACACCAGGAACACATGGCTCTACACAGGAACATTTGGCTCTATACAAGGAACACAAGGCTCTATACCAGGAACACATGGCTCTATACCATGAACATCTAGCTCTATAGAAAAACACATGGCTCTATAGAAGAACACATGGCTCTATACCACGAACATCTAGCTCTATACCTGGAACACCTGGCTTTGAGGCACTCACAGGGCTCCAATTGCCATGATCAGGCCTCTATACCATGCAGAGGGCTCGACACCATCTAGCTCTATAGAAGAACACATGGCTCTATACAAGGAACACGTGGCTCTACACCATGAAGATCAAGCTCTATACAAGGAACACCTGGTTCTATACCAGGAACACATGGCTCTATACCTGTAACACCTGGCTTTAAGGCACTTTGACTGATTGCAGCTTATACCCACCCAGCCCAGTTGCTCACTTACCGAGCGCGAAGAAAAGGCATCAGAACTGGGCAGGACTTTTCTGTGTGGTGTGGTGCCAGTCTTGAGGTCCGACCTGAACAAAGGCAGTAATAATGTTACCATGGTTACAATCAAACTAAAGCAGCTGAGTAGTGGACAAATTGTTTGTTTGTTGAATTATGCAGTACACTCTTCATGTGGAGTTCATTCATGAGCATCTTTATGTAGTCTACCCTTCAATTGACTGCTTATTTATCATGAAAAATATTGTAGATACAATCATATTAAAACACTCTTCAGTGTAATATTGCAATGCAAATACCACCCATTCTAATACCGGCCAATCAGGAAAGAGTAGTCTATCAGTGGACAAGACACAATTAATTCAAACACATAAGCCAAATGATATGTACACAGACCAAATGACAAGTAATCACTTGCTGTGAGGTACAACATGACACAGTCACTGTGACATGCACTGTCTTCAATGCTCACAGTGTGGTAAACACCAACATATGGGTACATTCCCCTGGAGATCTCAAGTTATACACCTTGATTGTCATTCACTATTTAGCTGCCAATGAAACACCCAGGTGTTGGTTTCATAGTGATCACCCACTAAACACTACACAGATCTCCATTCAGATCTAGAGTCACCCACTAAACACTACACAGATCTCCATTCAGATGCAGAGTCACCCACTAAACACTACACAGATCTCCATTCAGATCTAGAGTCACCCACTAAACACTACACATATCTCCATTCAGATGCAGAGTCACCCACTAAACACTACACAGATCTCCATTCAGATCTAGAGTCACCCACTAAACACTACACAGATCTCCATTCAGATCTAGAGTCACCCACTAAACACTACACAGATCTCCATTCAGATCTAGAGTCACCCACTAAACACTACACAGATCTCCATTCAGATGCAGAGTCACTCACTAAACACTACACAGATCTCCATTCAGATCTAGAGTCACCCACTAAACACTACACAGATCTCCATTCAGATCTAGAGTCACCCACTAAACACTACACAGATCTCCATTCAGAGCCAGAGTCACTCACTAAACACTACACAGATCTCCATTCAGATCTAGAGTCACCCATTAAACACTACACAGATCTCCATTCAGATCCAGAGTCACCCACTAAACACTACACAGATCTCCATTCAGATCTAGAGTCACTCACTAAACACTACACAGATAATAATAATAATAATGGATATTTTTAGCGTGCCCTTTTCCACCCACTGATACATGCTCAAGGCGCTACATAAAAGCATACATACAATGCATACAGAGGATAAAATAGTAAAATAAGTATACATTGAAATTGATGACAGAAAGATTGATTTTAGGGATAGGCTTTGGAAAAAAAGAAAGTCTTCAACTTAATTTTGAAAGTTTCCAATGTGGGAGACTGCTTTATGTGGAGAGGGAGAGAATTCCACAGAGTAGGACCAGCGTACTGGAAATACCTCTTGCTAAAGGAAGAAAGGAGAACTTTGGGAATGGAGAGAAGACATTGGCCTTGAGATCTGAGAGTTCTGGTAAGGGAGTAGACAGTGAGAAGTTCAGAGAGATATAAAGGAGCTTGATTATGCAAACATCTCAATTCAGATCTAGAGTCACTCACTAAACACTACACAGATCTCCATTCAGATCCAGAGTCACTCACTAAACACTACACAGATCTCCATTCAGATCCAGTCACTCACTAAACACTACACAGATCTCCATTCAGATGCAGACTGAGTCCTACCTGTGCTCCTGTTCATGGATCAACGTGCTCTTGTGTACAACTGCCACGCCATAGTCCCCGATTGGACGGAACTGAAACAGACACGAAGTGTAAAGCAATTGGAATGAGTTCTCCCATCCTCGATAATCTCCAGGGTATACGTTACGATCACTCTCCACTATACCCTGGGTGCACCCACGGCTTGGCCCGACAATTATATTACCTCCCTTTGATGGCTCCACATTCTCACAGTAGCCAATCAGCTAAGCCGCCCTTACATCCGCGCTTGCCACTGTCAACAAAGATAGCAGTCGCAGTGGTTTCTTCGCAGTTCCACTCAGATTTTTGAGAAAAGAATACAGACAAATTGACAGATCTGAAACTTTAAAAAAATATTTCAAAGAACTCCTTCTACCTCTTTCAGAGTACCTCTGCATCAATTGTGTTGCCAAGTTTAAATGGTTAGAATAATTTAAGAAGTGAAAGTGAGTTGTGATTGGTTCGCTCAACTTCCCAGTGTAGACACCTGATTGGATAAAAAGCCAGCCAAGGGAGGTAATAAAATCATCGGGCCAAGCCGTGGATGCATCCAGGGTATAGTGGAGATTATCGAGGATGGAGTTCTCCCTGCTTTGTGCAGCTCAGCGACAGTTCAAAGATCACGATGTACTAAAACATAAACCAAGGCCGGGATATGCTACCTCTGTGCCCATCACTGGTTTCAACATCCTCACATGACATTTACAGAACAGGAAACATTTACTGCTAGCATGTCTACTCTTCTGTCTTTTGACGTGGAACTGGCTTTCTTAGAGTCATACATTTAAAACACCCTAACAACTGACTGACTGAGTGTGGTTTTACGCCGCTTTTAGCAATATTCCAGCAACATCACGACGGGGGACACCAGAAATGGGCTTCACACATTGTGCCTATGTGGGGATTCGAACCTGGGTCTTCGGCGTGACAAGCCAACGCTTCAACCATTAGGCTACCCCACCGCCCCACACCCTAAAGAAACATGCTCAGTTGGTCAAGTCTTTATTGAAGTACATTTTACAAATAATACACTTGCTGGCTCCCGGATGTTGTATTTGTGCATGCATTACAGAACTGATTGTACCACCTGGTGGTGCAGGGTTTTACCCTGACATACAAAGTGGTGGTACAGGGCAACCCACATCAATCAATTTTTCAGGCCCTTGCTGGTAATATGAGGTAAAGTATTAAAATGGTGTAGTGCAGAGTATGTTCAGATAATGACTTCCAAGCCTGGAATGAATTGGTGATCATGTGGACAGTGATCATGTGGACAGTGATCATGCTGATGGATGAAAAAAACATAACTAGAAATTGTTTGATCTGCATTCTAGAAGTTAGTGAGTAAATGATGAAGCACACACGTTTATGGACAACTCCTGATGCTGTATTGTGGGTTTTCTGTGTACATATTTTGCATTGTGTAAAACACTGGAAATTAAACTTGTGAAGCATCTGCAGTTCTTGACATGTACACATTAGCAAGAAAATATATCAATCAAATTTGAAAAATAGTTTTAGGGTATGTTATCAAAACACATTAGCCTTTGGACTCATGCTACAATCATGTACCCACTTTGAGATCAGCATGTACAATGTTACAGCCGACCCATTTACCTTTATTTTTTGTTAGTTGTACCATGTGTTTAGCTGTCTAATTTAAGGTCCCTAATTTGTAGCCCTAAAGAATTTGTACTATAGTTATTTTCAAGTAAACTGCAGTAGTCATTATAAGCATTTGAAACATGAGCCGTAACATATACTGTAAGCATGAAGGAACTAAACTTACAGTCAGTTCAGCCAGGTGTTTGTAAACACTAAACAGGAAATGGGAAGACAGATTTTAAAATAACTGGATTGAGCCATTTAAGGTCCATGATTACTCAGTGACACAGTTTGTTTGAGACGACGTTGGTGGTGCAGCAGAGATGTGGAAAGTAAACAGAAACACCTGTATACCTGCGTATCTACCTGTAAAGGTGTGGTACTTACAAACAGTTCTCGTCTGTACTGATTGCTGCGTCTCTTGGCTGTGATGATCAGGTAGGTAGCTAGCGTGATCAGTATCAGTGACAGAATGATGAAGAATGGTCCGATGAAAGCGTGCCACCAGTCCACCAGGTAGACATGTCTGTGTCTCAGAGTGATGACCAGTACACCCGTGACGAGGGACGCCAGAGAGAAGGCGATGCAGATCAGTCCCATACGACACGGAAGCGATCCTGGGCCCAGTCCCACGCCATTCAGCTCGTTGTGGATGCGCGTCTGTAGGTACGCGTGGTACGCTACAATGGTATCTTTATCAAGATCCTTCTCCTTCATAGCTGATTGCAGGTGTTAGGTCATGAGAAATGGTCACAAACTTCTTGAACCGACAATTTCGATATCCGCCGTTTGTTATTAACTTTTAACCGTCATGCAGTAGCTTCCTCTTACCTGAGTCATCGCGCATGCGCAAATACAAATACCTGAAATTCTCACCTGACGGCGGGATTGTTCAAGCGATCACCTAAATTGGGAGAGTTATCTACCTTGTGACACGCCTGAAAATATTGTTAGAAGCGTACGTAAAATATAACTAGCTGTCGTACATTGCCAGTAAACCTGATCGAAGCAATGCTGGCGAGCAACGCCTAAGCGTTCTGTACACCAACAGTGTCACATTACGTGATTGAATTTCGTTTCGTTCAGTTCACGGTAATACTTTCAGTGAACTGGGAGTTGTCTCCCTTGGTAAACAGTGCACCAAGACATGGCGAATGTAACTTGAACTTGAAGATTAAACTTTTAAGTGAGGCAGACTCAAATATATATATATTCTCCCATAAAAGAAACGCATATAGGAATTTCAACTGTATTTTTATGTTTATTTTGAAACAACTTGTAGGCTTTATGAGTCAATGAAATATAGCGAAATTGCACACTGGGAATGTGGACTTATCCGTCTTTGGCGCCAACTCGAGAAAAGTCAATTTGAGTGTCACATGGAGACGTCTGGTGGCGCTGAAGTCAATACCTCGTGTGACCACCGTGGGCATCCAGAACTGCATGGCATCGCCTCGGCATCGAACGAATAAGTCTCAGAATCTCGTGTTGCCCAATCGCAGCCCACTCTGCCTGTAGTGCCTGTGCGAGTTGCTGAAGTGTCTGGGGCTGAGGGTTACGGCGTCGCACCCGTCTGTCCAGGGCATCCCACAGATGTTCGATCGGGTTTAAGTCCGGTGATCTTGAGGGCCAGGGGAGCACATTGATGTTGTGACGTGATGTGTGGGGTCTGGCATTGTCCTATTGAAATAACTCCCTTTGGCGATCAATGATTGGAAGGAGGTGTGGGCGTAGGATTTCGTCACAGTACCGTTGAGCTGTCAGGTTGCCCTGGATCATCACAAAATCACTTCTCCTACGGCAGGTGATTGCTCCCCACATCATAACATTGTCCCGGCCGAATCTGTCCACCTGGGGAACGCAAGCGTCGGCGAAACGTTCACGTCGACGTCTGTACACCCGCATTCTTCCATCGCGTCGTTCCAATAGAAATCGTGATTCATCACTGACCCAGATTCTACGCCAATTCGGTAGGTTCCTGGCCTGAACGTTGGTGCACCATTGAACTCGATGTCGACGATGTTGTTGTCGAAGAACAGGGCCAAAATAAGGTCTTCTGGCTCGTAAACCAGCCTCTCTCTACCTGTTCCTGACGGTCTGTGCAGAAAGCCTCCTCAATCCGGGTATTTGTCGAGCGGCACTGGTCGCCGTAGCTGTTCGATGACGCAGGTGATGTACCCGGATGTAGCGATCCTGCGCCGCAGTGGTCGCTCGAGGTCGCCCACTACGAGGGGCATCTGCTATCGCATTCTACCGGCGATATCTCTCCCAGAGCCGTGAAATGGTGCTTTGGTGAACATTCATGCGTCGGGCAACTGCACGTTGAGACTGGCCAGCTTCAAGCAAACCAATGGCGATATGACGGTTGGCTTCACTTAGACGTGGCATTTTGCGTTCGTCAACAATATTCCAAATACAGTGAATAATCGACAGACAGCGATCAACCTTTTATACCCATCATTGAGACTATCTGATCCCCAACTTTCACGTGCATTGCATGTGAATTGTGTATTCTGTGACACTACACGCCGAAATTGAAAATCATGCTGTTAAATACGGGTATTTTACGGATGGTGCGTTTTGTTATGATTTTTCGAAACATAAACACCATAGGACTCATAAACAGAGCAAAACCTTTTGTAAAATGAATCACGTTTTAATTCATTGCTACATGAAATTGCTATTTTCACGATGCGTCTCTTTTTGGGGAGAGTATATATATATATATATATATATATGTACATAGTTCTAGTTAAAGTTTGGAAGATTATATTAAGTATCAAGGTGGATGGCATTGTTTCCATTTAATGACTTACTCTATTAAACAATAGGAACACCTGTAAGAATCTTAGTTATGTTTTATACTTTATTTTACTCTTAGTCCATAGCTCTGCATAGTAAGCCTTGTAACTGTCAGTCTAACCTCCACTAATTGTCACACTGCATGCTTTCAACACCCTGTGCTCCAACTCTCAGTCATTTCTATTGTTTTACTGATAGGCCAAGCTGGCCACAGCTTAACTACAATGTTCAGATTTTAAACTCAGATGCCGTCTTGTACTGTTGAAGGAGAGATATAGCCAGAGTCACGGGAATTTTGTATGGTTAATATTGTATAAAGCGTTGTATATTTAGACAGTTTCTTGTTTACTATAATTAGAAATATAATGTATTGTGGCATGTAAGTCAGACTTGGTTTACTTGAAATATAATATAAATATGTATAGTTGAAGATAAACTATCAGATCACTGTGTTATTGTGAGTATATGGATTGTTTATGTATTGAACGCAATCCTAAACGTATATCAACTAAATATCAGACAACTTATAAAAGTAATTACTAGTCCGCTTAAAGGTCACATGCAACGTAAAACACAACTTTGCAGATTCTGATACCTTTCGGTATGGACTTACCGAAACAAAGCGTCAAAAATGCAAATTCAACTTATAAAGTTGAAAAATAACGCGATGAAAAAACGCGCGAAATCGGAGTTCAAACGTTTCACTAATTTTCCCCAGACTTTTCTGGGGAATACGGGTTTCAACAGCTTGGCTGCGCTCATAGCACGTGCACAGTGAAATAGGTTCGCGCAACTTGGAAGCGGGCTGTCTGGTGAATACTCGGTGAAGGCTTTGGTGTGAGCTATTTTCATAATGTTTTGTTGATATCTCACAGGCGCGAGCTTTTTATATGTTATGACAGTAAATAAACTGTTTATATAATTTCATTTGTCTATTTCACCACACGTTCTTCTTACCGAGTCACTTTCTCAGTTCGATACTTAAAAGCAATGTCATTATTTAGCGTTGACACAATTTCTAACTGTGATATAGATATACTCTGCAAAAAAGAAACGCACAGGTTTTGGGGTTGAGGCTGACGACGTCGAACGCGTTTCCCAAGCTGGTCCCACAAATGCTCTATTGGGTTCAAATCGGGGATTTTGAAGGCCAGGGAAGAACTGTGATGTTCTGATTCATCAGGTAGTCCATCGTGATGCGAGCCACGTGCGGTCTGGCGTTGTCCTGTTGGAAAACGTGACGTTGAGGGTTGATGACAGGTAAAAGATGACGTTGCAGAATTTCATCCCTGTAACGAATTGCAGTCAGGTTACCACGGACGTGCACCAAGTCACTTCTCCCGTTGTAAGAAATGGCCCCCCATACCATCACACTTCTCCCCTCCAAATCTGTCCGCTTCAACTACACAATTACGGGCGTAACGTTCGTTTCTCCGTCTATAGACCCTCGTCCTACCATCGTGTCTTTGAAGTTGGAAACGAGATTCGTCGCTGAACCAAATTCGCTGCCAATGTCTCCAATTCCATCTCTGGACGTTCCTGCACCATCGAACACGTGCCAGGCTGATATGTCGCTGTCGATGGCGATGTTCCGGTCAGCTTCGCAAAACTCAATGTCTTGTTTTATTGACACCTGTGTGTCTGCCTGCCTGTCTGCTAATGACAACAATATTCAATACACAACTGCGATCACTGACCACATGCAGTTTGAACTTAACACCAATCAGGCTATACACCATAAACAAACGCATTGATTTATGGCCCGAGTTCGGTCTCTGTCACATTATGTAATTACACAGACAGGCAGGTGTGATACTTGAACACATGACATGTTCTGATGTCTGTTGATTGCAAAATGTTATACACAAAAAATGAGCATGTATTTACAAAACCCAACATCTCTCTATATACACACACAATGAGCCGTGAAGGCGGCATCTGCTAATGAACCAGCCGTTACACTTGAGTGCACACCCACCCGCTCTGACTGGGTTCGGTATCCGGCTGCTTCGTTTCGAGGGAGGTAAACCCAAGTACAAAATATTGCACTTTTGATTTGCGATTATACGCTTATAATTTTGTTTATTTGTTTTTTCATAATCAGCAATGCATATTATATGTCATGAAGAAGTGATAATTGTGTTTTAATTATGTTTGATTTTTTGGTTGCATGTGACCTTTAATTAAATGCATGCCCGTATGTTTTAATGTGTGATTAATTGACACATATATGTAATATTACATGTCATTTTATGTTTTATTTGTGTGGCGAATGCAATTTTACTTTTAAACATTATTTTATATCATATCACTTGTATATATATTGTTCTCTGCAGATCTGTGAGTGTGATCATTCAGAAGAATATCCTCCATTATGATCAGCTTGGGTACAACCAACCTGGTATGCAATACCTGACCAGATTCCATATATACCAGAAATGTATTTACTATAATATTTCCTAAAGATACCTACAGTATGTCTTTATGATCGTTGTATATTTGTATTAATATTATGTAACATTATAACTTGTGACATAGTTCAGATGTATTTAACTAGGTGTATCTTATAGACTTATGAGTGATTTGAACGTGTACATATTTATGTGATTCCATTTAATATACTTTCTTATATGTTCTTTCAGGCTGTATATTAAATAGACCAGCAATAAACGTATCGGCCTCACAACCCACAGCCGTTTGTATTCTTTAACATACGCAAACAAGGCGCTGTTATATAAGTTTAATAGACATTCACGTCATCTTTTTGACCAAGGACCAAGCTTAACATGGTGTCAGAAAAAGCGAAGCCACACGCATTCGTTAGGACTGGACGACAACCCACTTTTTGGACAATATAAAGTGCACTGCGCCGCGCCGAGTGAATGGACTTTCACGTGGTGTGTGTGAAACATGACAGAAAGCGTCTTGAGAGACGAGAATCGTGAAATTCAACTTTCTCTCGCTGGCGACATCGGATGTATGGGGAACCATACGGGACATTATTTGTAAATCATGGCAGAACTCACAGGTATTCCAATTCCGAGTTTAGACTTAAAATCCAGTAATTTACCAGAAGCATTTCGTAAATTTAAACAAACATCTCAATTTATTTTCGATGGACCATTGGCTGACAAAACAGAAGTTGTCAAAATTCAATATCTCATGCTATGGATTGGTGAAAAGGTATGGATATTCGAGAAGGATGGAATCTTTCGGAGGAAGACAAAGGGAAGTTAGATGTGCATTGGACTAAATTCGAAAGGTATGTGAAACCGAAATCAATCTTCAGAGTAGCTAGATTTCAGCTGAGAGCTCTTAAACAATAATCTTCAGAGACAGTGGATGCATTTATCACCAGGTCGAAAAGCATTGCAGCCGAATTTGAGTACACAGACACAAACGATCAGTTGCTTGACACTCGCATTGCAGGAGTGAATAATGAAAGCATTCAACGAAAACTAATTGCGAAAGACAACACTCTTACCTTAGATCAAGCCATGACAATTGTACGAACGTAAGAAGCAACAAGGACTCAAATGAACGACATTCAAGACACCAAAACTGTTCACACAGTGACAAAGAACAGTGAACTAAAGGACAATAGACAGTTCTACACACGTTACAAGAAAGCTCCTTTCAAAACGGGACAATGTTGGAATTGTGGACTAGATCATGGACGTGATGCTAAATGTCCAGCACAAGGAAAACTTGAAACAGGATGACTGGGCCAGTTTGTGCATTTCCAAGCCAAAGTTGAACACAGACAGAAACGAATGAGGACGAAAGACAACACAGACAGTAACGAACGAGGACGAAAGACAACACAGACAGTAACGAACGAGGACGAAAGACAACAAACACAAGATCTCAGTCAAGAGGACGATCACATTTACGCAGAAAATAAGCTCAAACCAGACACAATAAGAAGGTGCATGAGCTGACAAACAATGACAATGGGGACACAAATGTGAATGACATGACAGACGATTTCAAGGATTTTGTGTTGGACACTATAGACATTGAACATGAGAAATGTGATACAGATGAACAATTTTGTGACAGTATAATCATTGAATCAATCTACAATGATGGTCCAAGGGATCAAGCTTTTGCGAACGTTATCATTACATTCAATGACATCAGTCATACAGTCAGGTGTAAAATTGACACTGGTGCTCAGTCAAATGTAATTCCTCTCAGAGTCTACAAGGAATTTGTACCAGAGCAACACCCTAAATCTGACCATGAGAAGCATCTCAAACCGACAAACATAAAGCTGAAAGCTTATGGAGGTTATCCCATCAAACAGTAGGGAACATGTGAATTGAACTGTAGCCATAGGGGTAAGTCCTCAAAGTGTGAATTCCATGTGACAGAAGCCAACGGAAATACAATGCTTGGACTACGTACATGCATTGACATTGGGATTATGAAACTGAACTGTGAACATTCTTATTGCAACTCATGTCATAAAACTAGTGACATTTCAGAGCTTCATACGGACACAAGGTGCGATAAAGAATGCTCACCATTTGGTAGCAAGACAGGAGATCCATAAAAGGATATGTTAGATCAATTGCAAAATGTTTTCAAGGAGTAGGGTTATTTCCAGGTGACTACCACATTGAGTTGCGAGCTGATGCAGAACCAGTTATTCATCCTCCACGACGCGTCCCAGAATCACTCAAAATTCCTTTGAAGAAAGAACTGGAACGAATGACAGGTCTTGATGTCATTGAGAAAGTAGACTGCCCTACCGACTGGGTTAATAGTCTAGTTTATGTCACAAAACCTAATGGAGATCTCAGAATTTTTCTAGATCCACGCGATCTAAACAAGTGGATCAAGAGAGAACATCATTACACAAGGACTCTAGATGATGTTTTACCCTCTCTATCCAAAGCGAAAGTATTCAGTAAGCTTGACGCACGTTCTGGATACTGGAATGTCAAACTGGACACTGAATCCAAACGCTTGACGACGTTCAATACACCATACGGTCGCTATTGTTTCAAGCGACTTCCCTTTGGTCTGGTCTCAGCACAGGATGTCTTCCAGATGAAGATTGATCAGACATATGAAGGTCTACCTGGTGTGATTGGGATCACTGATGACATTATTGTGCATGGTGAAAACGATGCAGACCATGATGCAAACTTAACTGCTATGCTCAGACGGACAGAGCAAGTTGGTCTGAGACTGAACCCCGTCAAATGTGACGTGAAACAGGACAGTGTGAATTTTTTCGGCAATGTAATCAGCAAGGATGGTCTGAAGCCAGATCCGGACAAAATTTCATCAATTGTGAACATGAATGCCCCAAAGTCGGTCAGTGAATTGCAGTCGTTCCTAGGTACAGCGAACTGCCTAAGCCGCTTCACACCAAACCTTGCAACCATTACAGCACCGTTGCGTGACCTCACAAAACAGGACGTAGAGTTTACTTAGTGTCCAGAACACCAAAAAGCATTCCACAAACCTGAAAGATATTCTTCTTTCAGCTGACGTATTGACCTACTTCGATGAACTGAAACCAGTAGTGCTACAAACAGATGCTAGCAAACGAGGACTAGGAGCTGCTATGTTCCAAAATGGACGACCAGTAGCATATGCTAGCAAAAGTCTGTCTGAAACAAAAAGCAACTATTGCAACATTGAGAGGGAAATGCTTGCAATTGTGTTTGGTCTAGAACGCTTTCACCAATATGTTTATGTCAGACATGTGGTCATTGAATCGGATCATAAACCGTTGGAGAGCATAACGAAGAAATGTTTGGCGAGTGCTCCTCCAAGACTGACGAGGATGCTGCTACGCATACAGAGATATGACTTTGAGGTGAAGTATGTTCCTGGCAAGGACATACCAATTGCTGACACTCTATCGAGGGTTCCTGTCAGTGGTGTGGAAATACCAGACATGGACATTACCATCCATGAAGTAGCCAATGTCTCCCAGCCAAGATTACAACAAATCAAAGAATGTAGTGACCAGGACTTAACACTAGCAGCTTTGAAGAAATCTGTCATGACTGGATGGCCAGCTTCAAGGAATCAGTGTAGTGCTGAAATCCAAGACTTTTGGAACTATCGTGACGAAATCGCTATCTATGATGGCATCCTTTGAAGGGTGACAGGGTTATCATACCAAAGCTCTTTCCCTACCATACGAAAACTGAATTCCATTACCTCAACAAGTGTAATCAGTCACATGAAATCTATTTCTCAGAATATGGAGTGCCAAATGTTCTCATAAGTGACAATGGGCCACAATATAGCTCCATTGACTTTGCCAGTGTCAGTCAAGAATATTGTTTCAAACATGAGACAAGTAGCCCACATCATCCCCAAGCCAATGGCAAGGGAAACATACCCTACAGAAAGCACTAGAGGCTGGAGAAGATGAACACATGGCAATTCTATGTGTGAGGACAACCCCACTTGCTTCTGGAATTCCATCTCCAGCTGAACTGTTTTTCAATCGAATAATACAGTCAAACCTGCCGGTCGTGAACAGACACGAAATGAACGAGAACACAGTTCAAAAATTTCAAAAACGGAGAGATAGAATGCTTGCTAACCATGACACAGCAAGTAATCTTATGTCCGAACTTAGACCTGGACAAAGCGTAAGGATACAGGATCCAGTAACTAAGCGTTAGGAGCCAGCACACACCAAACAACCCCTCAGTGAACACCCCAGATCATATGTACCTACTGGAGAATCAGGGCAACACTATCGCCGCAACCGACTACACATTCGGACAACAGGAGAAACATTCAGAAAGTTTCAGCCTGATTTGGACATGGATCAGGAGACACCTGTTTCCATAGAGACTAAACCTTCACCAAGTCCCAACAGTTCAACTAGTAGAACTCGAAGTGTTTCCTTTGACGAACCTATGATTCCGAAAGCAGATGGTGACCAGATCAGGAAGAAGAGTTGTGCCCCCTGCGAAACTTGATTTATGACTTTAAGCTTCAAGCTTCAAGACATTTTTAATTCCAGTATTACCGATTGACACTTTCAGTATTAGTAATTGACATTTATTTTCATTAACATTTCAAAGAGGGGAGATGTCACATTACGTGACTGAATTTCGTTCGTTCAGTTCACGGTAATACTTTTAGTGAACTGGGAGTTGTCTCCCTTGGTAAACAGTGCTCCAAGACATGGCGAATGTAACTTGATCTTGAAGATTAAACTTTTAAGTTTAATAGACATTCACGTCATCTCTTTTGACCAAGGACCAAGCATAACAAACAGCAGAGCTTCCATCCCCAAAAGAGAAAACTGTTTGAGATGCCGGGGTCGAAGAACAGCAGTCCCCGGCCTGGTCCAGAGTGGAAGCTGGAGAGGGATCAGCATAATTGCAAATTCCATTCTCAGAAAATTAACTGAAAACGATGTTTTGAATTCAGATATATTTGTGCGACTTAAAGTGGTCAAAATGTGCATACTAAAGAAAGTAACTATATATACCTTAAAATGGTTTCATATTTTTCATATGAACCCAGTTTGGCGTGAGCGTTAACAGTTTTGTGGTGAGAGCGTGACATGAGTAATAGAAGCGTGAGTCTCAAGCCAAAGGCGGTACATGTATGCAGCAGGTACTTGCATCAACCAGTGGCCCATGGCATCCATACACGCCCTAGTGGCAGTGACGTTTTGTACACTGAGCAAAATATAATGACGAAAACTGTACAGGATGAAAACCCAGCATCGCTGTCCTGTAAGGCCATACTTTGTTGAAGGTTTCAGTTTGACTGTCTTTCGCGAAATAATTCTCCTGCTAATGTAACATATGTTATACTGGGCATTGTGTATTCATATCCTGCTGATGTCGTTATTCACCACCCTCCTAACTCATGTTGGGCATTAGAATAGATGAAACCTTTTGGTTTTGCCTTCCATCAACCGTGACAATGATGTCATGAGTGAGAATTGTTTTCTGCATTGAAAAGCATTATTGCAACTATATCATGTAAGAATGAACATAGTTTAAACTAAGCTATGCAAAATACCGGTTGATAATAACTTAACAGACAATTCGAGCAATCATCGTTAGGATGACACAGGTCCAGCCAGGCCCCAGTCTTCAGTCAGTGTCTGATATCTGGGACAGCAGGTGCCGGTCCCTAATGTCATAACAGAGTCAGGCAGGTCTGTAGTGTCACTGTCTCCTCACGCCGACCACAACCCTTGGCATAATTCTCCTGGATGTCATTGTCTCCTCACGCCGACCACAACCCTTGGCATAATTCTCCTGGATGTCATTGTCTCCTCACGCCGACCACAACCTTTGGCATAATTCTCCTGGATGTCATTGTCACCTCACGCCGACCACAACCCTTGGCATAATTCTCCTGGATGTCATTGTCTCCTCACGCCGACCACAACCCTTGGCATAATTCTCCTCGATGTCATTGTCTCCTCACGCCGACCACAACCCTTGGCATAATTCTGCTTGATGTCATTGTCTCCTCACGCCGACCACAAACCTTGGCATAATTCTCCTGGATGTCATTGTCTCCTCACGCCGACCACAAACCTTGGCATAATTCTCCTGGATGGCATTGTCTCCTCACGCCGACCACAACCCTTGGCATAATTCTCCTGGATGTCATTGTCTCCTCACGCCGACCACAACCCTTGGGAATTCTCCTGGATGTCATTGTCTCCTCACGCCGACCACAAACCTTGTCTCCTCCTGGATGTCATTGTCTCCTCACGCCGACCACAACCCTTGGCATAATTCTCCTGGATGTCATTGTCTCCTCACGCCGACCACAACCCTTGGCAGAATTCTCCTGGATGTCATTGTCTCCTCACGCCGACCACAACCCTTGGCATAATTCTCCTGGATGTTACTCCTCACGCCGACCACAACCCTTGCAAAATTCTCCTGGATGTTATTGTCTCCTCACGCCGACCACAGCCCTTGGCATAATTCTCCTCGATGTTATTGTCTCCTCACGCCGACCACAACCCTTGGCATAATTCTCCTGGATGTCATTGTCTCCTCACGCCGACCACAACCCTTGACATAATTCTCCTGGATCGGCCAGATTATTGGTTGTCGCAGACGCACAAGCTCCCCCGGCACCGTGCACTCAGGACATGACAGGGCACTCCCCACTCATCAGAATTGCCCCTACCTGCAGTCCAGTTAGACGGACATAACACGTGTGTGTGTGTGCGTGCGTGCGTGCGTGCGTGCGTGCGTGCGTGCGTGCGTGTGTGTGTGTGTGCTAGAGAGAGAGAGTTTAGTTTTACGCCGCACTCAGCATTATTCAAGCTATATGGCAGCGGTCTGTAAACAATAGAGTCTGGACCAGACAATCTAGTGATCAACAGCATGAGCATCGATCTGCGCAATTGGGAACCGATGACATGTGTCAACCAAGTCAGCGAGCCTGACCACCCGATCCCGTTAGTCGCCTCTTACGACAAGCATAGTCGCCTTTTGTGGCAAGCATGAGTTGTTGAAGACCTATTCTTCACGGGTCGACATAACATGTTAACTGACTAGCTTGTTACTAGTGGGTTGGACATGACGGTGAAGACATTAGTATTTTCTTGTGCTCGTACCTGTCTTGCTCCTGAGCCATATTTTAAACGATGACCTTAACTTGTTGTGAAGGTAATTTGTGGCAATCACGAAATCAAAACCGTGTTATTCACTCTGGTCGAAACGCGAGATTATATGGCGCAGAATAGAGTTCGTTATGTGTCGACTTCCAAACTGAAACACGTTAACCAATAAATCTATAACATACACATCGGCGAAAAGTATCCCAACACCTGTGATTTCTAAACCCCCATATAGGGGCGGTGGGGTAGCCTAGTGGTTAAAGCGTTGGCTCGTCACGCCGAAGACCCGGGTTCGATTCCCCACATGGGCACAATGTGTTAAGCCCATTTCTGGTGTCCCCCGCCGTGATATTGCTGGAATATTGCTAAAAGCGGCGTAAAACTAAACTCAGTCAGTCAGTCAGTCTAAACCCCCATATAACTATTTATAGTCATATCATTATCTTTTTTGTTTGTATGACATTTTGACCCTTCGGGCGAACCATACACTGATTTTAGATATGCACGTGCTACGATCAAAGGCGGGCATCACATGCAAGACGGGTGTCATTAAGCAATTATCCCATTTCAGTACACTTTCTTACCGCTCCTTAACTTGGAAAATCAATTGATTTAGTTGTTGCTAAGCAAATATGGGGCCTCCCCAACTGGCAACTGCTCAGTGATGTCAAGTTACACCACGTCAATCCCATACAACATGTTTCGAACATTATGGGTCGCAGAATACACCAGAGTGATCCTGCAGTACAAACTCTTGATGCACTGGAGCAAGTCCTCCATCCAGAATGGAATGCAAAACTTCAACGGCGAATTCAACGTCTGAAACAGACATTGGCTACAGGCCGTGGTTAGCTGTTGCACGTGTCATGAGATGCAGTAGACGGACAACCTGAGGACACGTGTGTAACATCTGATCGCCCCATGTCAGGATGGCCACGTGTGGCGTCACATGCCGAGGACATTCAAATTCGGCTACGTCATTTTCGTAAAGGTTTTACGACCGCATCGTCAACCATTACGCGTGTATTGGAATCAGTTGTTCAGAGACATTTAGTTTTATCAAGTTGAGTGCAACTCGCTGCTACACAGTAAATTTGGTATCAAGGGGAATAACTCTAATAGGAAACGTTATGAGCGGAAGTTGACGGTTGAGAGAAAGCCGCGCGGTCTGTGTCATGAAGTGATAATTCTGAAGGTTTGTTTTGCAGAAAAAGGCAGGTTAAAGTCTGTATTCGCCAGGAAAGTTTCACCTAACATTTCAAATCACTTTAATCTATTACTCGCGAATGTTATGCGTGGGTTTCAACGCTGTTACATCTATTTCTCATGAATGTTTCATCAAGTCGGAAGTGACTTTCATCTATGTGTTGGAACCGTGTTGTAACAGTGGAGTTCTGGATTAAACAATTGAGACTTAGAGTTGATATTCCATGAATACGAAGAGGCTTAGCTATACACCCACATCGCAAAACAATACAACGCGTAACTGCCCAGACCAATCGAAACCACCCGGTGTCCTATGTACGGCCTATTCTAACACAGGTAAACCGTAATGAACGTCTACGCTGCACCTGCAGATGGCTAAATATCCTGCAAAATGCGGGTATTGACGTCCCGAAGTGACCATCGAGATCACCTGACCTCAATTCCACCGAGCACGTGGGTGCTCTAGGAAGGAGTGTTCGTAGCACAGCAATGACACGTTTTGCCTAACGTTGTACATTCAATGATGTTAGTCAATGAGACAACGTTGCCTTGGGCTGCATACGCGGTACCCACTGCTCCAAAACAGATGACTAGTCCCTGTGAAATAAACAAGTGACCCCATCGTGCTACTGTCGACTGTGGAGGGTGCACAAAGTGCACCTTAATGGATCATCCTGTTGTGGGGCCATTCTCACTAATGAGGTGCAATTGATGTCGCCAGCCATTTGTTCATTATCCAACAAATATTGTGCCCAGTATTTGCATTATTCATAAAGTCTTATACTCGCCCTAGCCAATAAACACTGTTTCGGGTCATCTGTCCTTATATTGGCAATGCAGGAAAAGTCAAAGTTGGCAAAACGATACGTACGTTACTGTCGCCATGTCGGAGACGATTCACTTAAGTTAATACTGTCATTTTGATTTTGCAGTTTTTGGTTCAGATTGAATATTTAAAGAACAATGTACTTATTACGCTGCATTCAAATGAGAATAAGAAGGCAAACCATCCAAATCGGAATAGTTATAGAGTGTTGAAATGTTGTCGCCAAACTTTGGATACATACGTTGTGTTTTTCTGGATGACAGTGTAGCAGCGTACCTTTTTAGCTTAAGTGAAGTACAGTATCAATTATTTATACTCGAAACATTTACCAATTCAATTTCGACAGGTTTTAACTATAAGTATAGTTCAGTATTGGAAAAAATACTTTTCAACACCACAAACAAGATGCGTAGAAATCAAGCAATACATACGTTATCATGCCAAAATTACTTCAATTTCTATAACACTTCACGCAAAACATTATACCAACAACACTCATTTCTAGCATTGTAAAACAGCTCATATCACGATCAGTAGTGTGTATAGATTTGCAAAAATGAACATGAAAACCATTGAAAATATACATACGTAACCGTTACATACGTTACTAGAAAGTACGGAATTAAGTGTTCGAAACAATATGATTAGGTTTTGGCTATACCTACTTCATGTGGCGACAGTCATCGAACAGCAGACACAGTTTGAGAGAGAAACCACATCAGTTTTATGAGGTAATGTTGTTAAAATTCAGGTGATACCATGCATAATGAAAGAGGTCACGTTAAACATGTTACAAAGTGTAATTCTTTCAAATTGTCATTGTGTATTTTAACCACCATCATAACAAACAGGAAAGCGATGCTAAGGGCATCATTTGGTGGTCCAGTTTCCGATCAAGGCATGCTAAAGTAACTGATACATACGTTATCAACGGTAACGTAGGTAACAACATTTGTTGAAGGTTTCAAACGTAAATGTCATATCATTTGAAGCCAGAAACTTTGTTTTTTTTAAAAACATTCAGATTTAAACTGGCAATCAGTGTTATTTAATGTCCTTTTATTTTCACATAATGAGCTATGTGTTGGGAAAGAGATGGTCACCTCCCTGAATGATATGAAAATGGGATGGAAGGATTGATGTACAAATGAAAGGTACTTTAGTAGCTTATCAGACAGAGTTTATATATTTGTAATAACATTTGGATTTGTCCTGGGTCTTTGTTATGTGAAAGAGCATAATTATAGGGTAACGTATGTATCGAAATGTATTATACATACGTTACTCATTTGTTTCTTATTTCAAGTGGGAAAACGTAGAGCAGATATTCAGACAGAATATCGGTAAATTCGGAAAGCAAAAGGCCCCGCCTTACTTGAGAAAGAATGATCGAGGATACAGTCTTGTTATGTTCCTTTTGCCAAATTTATGATGATTAATATCGATCACCCTGATATTGTCTTTATGTAGTACTAAAAACTGTAAAGGAAGAAACGATAGAATCTTGTAATCCTGAAGAAAACGATGCTGATGTGTTTTAATCGATGTTTAGGTAAGAAAAAGTATTATTCTTCATAATAAAAATATTATTTGAAACAATTTAAAGTTGGGCTACATACGTTACTGTTTGTACTGCAAAAAGTGACTGGTAATGTTTTATGTTTTATGTTGTTGCAACTGGCTATCGATCAAATATTTTGCTACTCATTTTTAGGTCTACTACGCCCTCAGATTGTCGGCTAATCTAGTTATCAGGTTTGATTTTAGAATGTTTTTGCAATTTGTTGGTATTTTTGAAAAAACAATCTGAGTAATAATGATTTACAATGTGTATGTCAAAGTACTTCTAAAGTTTTTGAGCAGACATGTGTGTAACTAAATCGCCAAACTCATGCGGAATATTTGATAGGTTACTCAAATAATTTATCACATTGTCACTTTAATTCTCTAGTCAGAAAAACTAGTCACGTACGTATCAGGTGATAATATTTTATAATTCAAGGTGCCACATTTAGATAACAGCTGTATGGTTATTTGTAAAATGGTGTGGCTGAAAAAGTGATATGTAATAGACCATATACCAAACTGTCTAAATAAAATGTTTTTGCATAGATTTTGTGTAGTTGATTTTTGACTTACGACCCTTACCCATTTGCACCTCATTAGTGAGAACGGGCGTGTAGTGTGCTCTCATTACGTCCATAAACCAGATGTATCCATCAGCAAGCCACTTTGATCAACATGTTTAGGACATAAAGTAACACATGTGAATGTGGCATTAAACAACAACAGCAACAACATATATGTGAGGTTTCTGTTGTGCTTAGTACACATGACAGCTGGCCGCCACGACCTTCCCGCCTTAGCGTTGTCACCCAGTAATCTGGTTGCTGATGTTGCGGCCTACACAGGCGGCGGTAATTCGATTGATAAAGTCGCATTAGCCGCTAAGCCCACAGGTGCTTGTCAGAAAAGCTATGTCCAATCGCACAATGACATGTCCAGCTTGCCGTTGTCCAGTAGCTTGTCTGGAGAGCATGTGTGTCAGTGTGTAAAGGAAGGGGGAATAGCAACCAGATATAAAGGCGTGTGTCAGTGTGTAAAGGAAGAGGGTATTGCAGCCAGATATAACAGCATGTGTCAGTGTGTAAAGGAACGAGGAATTGCAACCAGATATAAGAGCATGTGTCAGTGTGTAAAGGGGGGGAATAGCAACCAGATATAAGAGCATTTGTCAGTGTGTAAAGGGAGGGGGAATAGCAACCAGATATAAGAGCATGTGTCAGTGTGTAAAGGGAGGGGGAATTGCAACCAGATATAAGAGCATTTGTCAGTGTGTAAAGGGAGGGGGAATAGCAACCAGATATAAGAGCATGTGTCAGTGTGTAAAGGAACGAGGAATTGCAACCAGATATAAGAGCATGTGTCAGTGTGTAAAGGAGGGGTATAGCAACCAGATATAAGAGCATTTGTCAGTGTGTAAAGGGAGGTGGAATAGCAACCAGATATAAGAGCATGTGTCAGTGTGTAAAGGGAGGGGGAATTGCAACCAGATATAACAGCATGTGTCAGTGTGTAAAGGAACGAGGAATTGCAACCAGATATAAGAGCATGTGTCAGTGTGTAAAGGGAGGTGGAATAGCAACCAGATATAAGAGCATTTGTCAGTGTGTAAAGGGAGGGAATAGCAACCAGATATAAGAGCATGTGTCAGTGTGTAAAGGGAGGGGGAATTGCAACCAGATATAACAGCATGTGTCAGTGTGTAAAGGGAGGGGTATAGCAACCAGATATAAGAGCATGTGTCAGTGTGTAAAGGGAGGGGGAATAGCAACCAGATATAAGAGCATGTGTCAGTGTGTAAAGGGAGGGGGAATAGCAACCAGATATAAGAGCATGTGTCAGTGTGTAAAGGGAGGGGTATAGCAACCAGATATAAGAGCATTTGTCAGTGTGTAAAGGGAGGGTATAACAACCAGATATAAGAGCATGTGTCAGTGTGTAAAGGGAGGTGGAATAGCAACCTGATATAACAGCATGTGTCAGTGTGTAAAGGGAGGTGGAATAGCAACCAGATATAAGAGCATGTGTCTGTGTGTAAAGGGAGGGGGAATAGCAACCAGATGTAAGAGCATGTGTCAGTGTGTAAAGGGAGGGGGAATAGCAACCAGATATAAGAGCATGTGTCAGTGTGTAAAGGGAGGGGTATAGCAACCAGATATAAGAGCATGTGTCAGTTTGTAGAGGGAGGGGGAATAGCAACCAAATGTAAGAGCATGTGTCATTGTGAAAAGGGAGGGAATAGCAACCAGATGTAAGAGCATGTGTCAGTGTGTAAAGGGAGGGTTATAGCAACCAGATATAAGAGCATGTGTCAGTGTGTAAAGGGAGGGGGAATAGCAACCAGATGTAAGAGCATGTGTCAGTGTGTAAAGGAAGAGGGTATTGCATTCAGATATAACAGCATGTGTCAGTGTGTAAAGGAACGAGGAATTGTAACCAGATATAACAGCATGTGTCAGTGTGTAAAGGGGGGTAATAGCAACCAGATATAAGAGCATTTGTCAATGTGTAAAGGGAGGGGGAATAGCAACCAGATATAAGAGCATGTGTCAGTGTAAAGGAGGGGAATTGCAACCAGATATAAGAGCATTTGTCAGTGTGTAAAGGGAGGGGGAATAGCAGCCAGATATAAGAGCATGTGTCAGTGTGTAAAGGGAGGGGGAATTGCAACCAGATATAAGAGCATGTGTCAGTGTGTAAAGGAACGAGGAATTGCAACCAGATATAAGAGCATGTGTCAGTGTGTAAAGGGAGGGGAATAGCAACCAGATATAAGAGCATGGGTCAGTGTGTAAAGGGAGGGGGAATAGCAACCAGATATAAGAGCATGTGTCAGTGTGTAAAGGGAGGGGGAATAGCAACCAGATATAAGAGCATGTGTCTGTGTGTAAAGGGAGGGGGAATAGCAACCAGATGTAAGAGCATGGGTCAGTGTGTAAAGGGAGGGGGAATTGCAACCAGATATAAGAGCATGTGTCAGTGTGTAAAGGGAGGGGTATAGCAACCAGATATAAGAGCATGTGTCAGTGTGTAAAGGGAGGGGGAATAGCAACCAGATATAAGACCACGTGTCAGTGTGTAAAGGGAGGGGGAATTGCAACCAGATATAAAAGCATGTGTCAGTGTGTAAAGGAAGAGGGTATTGCAGCCAGATATAACAGCATGTGTCAGTGTGTAAAGGAACGAGGAATTGCAACCAGATATAAGAGCATGTGTCAGTGTCAGTGTAAGGGGGAATAGCAACCAGATATAGAGCATTTGTCAGTGTGTAAAGGGAGGGAATAGCAACCAGATATAAGAGCATGTGTCAGTGTGTAAAGGGAGGAATTGCAACCAGATATAAGAGCATTTGTCAGTGTGTAAAGGGAGGGAATAGCAACCAGATATAAGAGCATGTGTCAGTGTGTAAAAGGAACGAGGTGCACAGCCAGATATAAGAGCATGTGTCAGGTGTGTAAAGGGAGGTGGAATAGCAACCAGATATAAGAGCATGTGTCAGTGTGTAAAGGGGAGGGAATAGCAACCAGATATAAGAGCATGTGTCAGTGTGTGTGCAACCAGATATAACAGCAGTATCAGTGTGTAAAGGGAGGGTATAGCAACCAGATATAACAGCATGTGTCAGTGTGTAAAGGGAGGGAATAGCAACCAGATATAAGAGCATGTGATGTAAAGGGGAATAAGCAACCAGATATAAGAGCATGTGTCAGTGTGTAAAGGGAGGGGTATAGCAACCAGATATAAGAGCATTTGTCAGTGTGTAAAGGGAGGGAATAGCAACCAGATATAAGAGCATTTGTCAGTGTGTAAAGGGAGGGAATTATAGCAACCAGATATAAGAGCATGTATCAGTGTGTAAAGGGAGGTGGAATAGCAAGCCTGATATAACAGCATGTGTCAGTGTGTAAAGGGGAGGTGGAATAGCAAGCAGATATAAGAGCATGTGTCAAAGTGTGTAAAAAGGGAGGGAATAGCAACCAGATATTAGACCGCATGTCAGTGTGTAAAAAGGGAGGAATTGCAACCAGATATGCAAAAGCATGTGTCAATTGTGTAAAGGGAGGTGGAATAGCAACCAGATATAAGAGCATGTGTCAGTGTGTAAAGAGAGGCGTATAGCAACCAGATATAAGAGCATGTGTCAGTGTGTAAAGGGAGGGAATAGCAACCCTGATATAACAGCATATGTCAGTGTGTATAAAGGGGAGGAATAGCAACAGATATAAGAGCATGTGTGTCAGTGTGTAAAGGGAGGAATAGCAACCAGATGCTCTCAGAGCATGTGTCTGTGTGTATGTAAAGGGAGGAATAGCAACCAGATATAAGAGCATGGGTCAGGTGTGTAAAGGGAGGATATAGCAGCCAGATAAGAGCATGTGTCAGTGTGTGTAAAGGGGAATAGCAACAGATAAAGGCATTTGTCGTGTGTAAAGGGAGGGAATAGCAACCAGATATAAGAGCATGTGTCAGTGTGTGTAAGGGAGGGATTACAACCAGATATAAAGAGCATTTGTGTTGTGTAAAAGAAGAGGGAATAGCAACCAGATATAAGAGACATGCCTTGTGTCAGTGTGTAAAGGAACGAGGAATTACAACCAGATATAAGAGCATGTGTCAGTGTGTAAAGGGAGGTGGTATAGCAACCAGATATAAGAGCATTTGTCAGTGTGTAAAAGTGGGGAGGGAATAGCAACCAGATATAAGAGCATGTGTCAGTGTGTAAAGGGAGGGAATTACAACCAGATATAACAGCATGTGTCAGTGTGTAAAAGGGAGGAGTATAGCAACCAGATATAAGAGCATGTGTCAGTGTGTAAAGGGAGGGAATAGCAACCAGATATAAGAGCATGTGTCAGTGTGTAAAGGGAGGGGGAATAGCAACCAGATATAAGAGCATGTGTCAGTGTGTAAAGGGAGGGGTATAGCAACCAGATATAAGAGCATTTGTCAGTGTGTAAAGGGAGGGGTATAACAACCAGATATAAGAGCATTTGTCAGTGTGTAAAGGGAGGGGTATAGCAACCAGATATAAGAGCATGTGTCAGTGTGTAAAGGGAGGTGGAATAGCAACCTGATATAACAGCATGTGTCAGTGTGTAAAAGGAGGTGGAATAGCAACCAGATAAGAGCATGTGTGTCTGTGTGTAAAGGGAGGGAATAACAACCAGATGTTAAAGAGCATGTGTCAGTGTGTGTAAAGGGAGGGAATAGCAACCAGATATAAGACCATGTGTCAGTGTGTAAAGGGAGGGGTATAGCTTAACCAGATATAAGAGCATGTGTCAGTTTGTAGAGGGAGGGAATAGCAACAAATGTAAGAGCATGTGTCATTGTAATGCAAAGGGAGGAATAGCCAACAGATGTAAGAGCATGTGTCAGTGTGTGTGTAAAAGGGAGGGTTATAGCAACCAGATATAAGAGCATGTGTCAGTGTGTAAAGGGGGAGGGAATAGCAACCAGATGTAAGAGCATGTGTCAGTGTGTAAAAAGGAAAGAGGTATTGCATTCAGATATAACAACATGTGTCAGTGTGTAAAGGAACGAGGAATTGTAACCAGATATAACAGCATGTGTCAGTGTGTAAAAAGTATGTAATAGCAACCAGATATAAAGAGCATTTGTCAGTGTGTAAAGGGAGGGAATAGCAACCAGATATAAGAGCATGTGTCAATTATATGTAAAGGGAGGGAAGTGCAACCAGATATAAGAGCATGTGTCAGTGTGTAAAGGGAGGGGGGAGCTTGAACCCAGATATAAGAGCATGTGTCAGTGTGTAAAGACAGGAGTGCAACCAGATATAACAGCATGTGTCAGTGTGTAAAAGGAACGAGGAATTACAACCAGATATAGAGCATAATGTCAGTGTGTAAAGGGAGGTGGAATAGCAACCAGATATAGAGCATGGGTCAGTGTGTAAAGGGAGGGAATAGCAACCAGATATAAGAGCATGTGTCAGTGTGTAAAGGGAGGAATAGCAACCAGATATAAGAGCATGTGTCTGTGTGTAAAGGGAGGGAATAACAACCAGATGTAAGAGCATGGGTTAGTGTGTAAAAAGGGAGAATTACAGCCAGATATAAGAGCATGTGTCAGTGTGTGTAAAGGGAGGGTATAGCAACCAGATATAAGAGCATGTGTCAGTGTGTAAAGGGAGGAATACCAACCAGATATAAGACCACGTGTCAGTGTGTAAAGGGAGGAATTACAGCCAGATATAAAGCATGTGTCAGTGTGTAAAGGGAGGTGGAATAGCAGCCAGATATAAGAGCATGTGTCAGTGTGTAGAGGAGGCGTGCAGCCAGATATAAGAGCATGTGTCAGTGTGTAAAGGGAGGGAATAGCAACCAGATATAGAGCATGGGTCAGTGTGTGGGAGGGAGGTACAACCAGATATAAGAGCATGTGTCAGTGGTGTGTGTAAAGGGGAATAGCAACCAGATATAAGAGCATTTGTCAGTGTGTAAAGGGAGGGAATAGCAACCAGATATAAGAGCATGTGTCAGTGTGTGTAAAGGGAGGAATTACAACCAGATATAAGAGCATTTGTCAGTGTGTAAAGGGAGGGAATAGCAACCAGATATAAGAGCATGTGTCAGTGTGTAAAGGAACGAGGAATTACAGCAGATATAAAGAGCATGTGTCAGTGTGTAAAGGGAGGGTATAGCAACCAGATATAAGAGCATTTGTCAGTGTGTAGGGAGGTGGAATAGCAGCCAGATATAAGAGCATGTGTCAGTGTGTAAAGGGAGGAATTACAACCAGATATAACAGCATGTGTCAGTGTGTAAAGGAACGAGAGGAATTGCAAGCAGATATAAGAGCATGTGTCAGTGTGTAAGGGAGGTGGAATAGCAACCAGATATAAGAGCATGTGTCAGTGTGTAAAGGGAGGGAATAGCAACCAGATAAGAGCATGTGTCAGTGTGTAAAGGGAGGGAATAGCAACCAGATATAAGAGCATGTGTCAGTGTGTAAAGGGAGGGAATAGCAACCAGATATAAGAAAGCATGTGTCAGTGTGTAAAAAGGGAGGGTATAGCAAGCAGATATAAGAGCATTTGTCAGTGTGTGTAAAGGGAGGGTATAACAACCAGATATAAGAGCATTTGTCAGTGTGTAAAGGGAGGGTATAGCAACCAGATATAAGAGCATGTGTCAGTGTGTAAAGGGAGGTGGAATAGCAACCTGATACAGCATGTGTCAGAGTGTGTAAAGGGAGGTGGAATAGCAAGCAGATATAAGAGCATGTGTCTGTGTGTAAAGGGAGGGAATAGCAGCAGATGTAGAGCATGTGTCAGTGTGTAAAGGAGGAATAGCAACCAGATATAAGAGCATGTGTCAGTGTGTAAAGGGAGGTATAGCAACCAGATATAAGAGCATGTGTCAGTTTGTAGAGGGAGGGGGAATAGCAAGCAAATGTAAGAGCATGTGTCATTGTGTAAAGGGAGGGGGAATAGCAACCAGATGTAAGAGCATGTGTCAGTGTGTAAAGGGAGGGTTATAGCAACCAGATATAAGAGCATGTGTCAGTGTGTAAAGGGAGGGGGAATAGCAACCAGATGTAAGAGCATGTGTCAGTGTGTAAAGGAAGAGGGTATTGCATTCAGATATAACAGCATGTGTCAGTGTGTAAAGGAACGAGGAATTGTAACCAGATATAACAACAGCATGTGTCAGTGTGTAAAAGGGGGTAATAGCAACCAGATATAAGAGCATTTGTCAGTGTGTAAAGGAGGTGGAATAGCAACCAGATATAGAGCATGGGTCAGTGTGTAAAGGGAGGGAATAGCAGGAATATAAGAGCATGTGTCAGTGTGTGTAAAGGAGGGAGGGATATAGCAACCAGATATAAGAGCATGTGTCAGTGTGTAAAGGGAGGGAATAGCAACCAGATATAAGACCACGTGTCAGTGTGTGTAAAGGGAGGAATTACAGCCAGATATAAAAGCATGTGTCCAGTGTGTAAAGGGAGGTGGAATAGCAACCAGATATAAGAGCATGTGTCAGTGTGTAGAGGGATATGGCAGTCCACCCCTCTCCACCCCTCCTTCCATCCTTCCATCTCCATCCATCCATCCATCCATCCATCCATCCATCCTCCATCCATCCATCCATCCTCCTTCCATCCATCCATCCATCCATCCATCCATCCATCATCCATCCATCCATCCATCCACTCCTCTCCATCCTTCCATCCATCCATCCTTCCATCCATCCATTCTCATCCATCCATCCATCCACCTCCCATCCATCCTCTCCTTCCATCCTCCATCCTTCCATCCTCCATTCCTCTCCTCCACTCCTTCCATCCTCCTTCCATCCATCCTCCCTTCCATCCATCCATCCATCCTTCCTCCTTCCATCCATTCCTTCCTCCATCCTTCCTCTCCTTCCTTCCTTGTCCATCCTTCCTCATCCATCCACTCCCTCCTCCCTCCATCATCATCCACTCCTTCATTCCTTCCTTCCATGTCCTCCTCCATCCTCATCCTCCTTCCTTCCATTCCTCCTTCCTTCTCATCCATCCATCCTCCTATCCATTCCTCCTCCATCCATTTCCTCTTTTCCTTTCCTTCCTTCTCCTTCATTTCCATTCCATTCATCTATTTATCTCTTCCTTCTTCCATCCATCCTCATCTCCTTCTTTCCTTCCTTCCTCCTTCCTTTCCTTCCTCCACTCCTTCCTTCCTCTCCATCCTT